>NC_053023.1:218552769-218769296 GCF_003073215.2 Triticum urartu | reverse complement strand
AGAGCCTTCCCCGACCTTAGGAGCCCCCTGCTTGATCGAATCATTGGCATTGTTGAGTCTAGAAAAATGTTTTGAGTCATTTAGGAATTATATATCGGAGAGTTAGGAATTCTTTTTACTCCCCAATCCCTTCTTCGCTCCGGTGAGGCATCCTGACGTAGAGTTTTGACTCTTCTCTTCTCAAATTTGACTAAATTTTTTTTAGGATCACGCGTGTATCTTGGAATCGTTCTGATGGTTTTGTGACGAGAACATTGTTCTTGGTGCCTCCTGTCATTTAGGGGTTGTGGCAGTGTCCCGGGGAGTTGAGCTCCGAGGTGTTGTCGTCACAATTTTATCATTGCAGTTCTGGAATACCTCAGTTTAGTTTCGCTGACATCAAAAATCTCTTTTATGCAGTTGTTGGTGAGATAACCTCGACGCCACCCAGTACTGGGGCGGGAGTTCGGGAATATTGCCATAACTCGTATAACGGATGCTTTTCAAAGGTTGAGGTAAACGATTTCCGAAGATTTCTTGGTTATGTGTTGAAGGATGGATACAGCTGGATGTAGGATTTGTTAGTTTTGCGTGAGATTTGATGCTTCCCCTGTATCCCCAACACCTGATTGCATAACAGAAAATTTTGGGAGTTTATAAGTGGGAATTCAAGTAGCTCGTAGGATATCTTTCCGACAGATGTATGATATGAAATTAGGGTTCGACGTCTAGTGGTCCGCCTATCCACGGTTGGTTTTACAGTGGTCTCGTTGTGTCTTAAAGAGTCCTTGGCTATGCCGACTCGGGGACGCTTCGTATGTCATGTGCACTGCCTTGTACATGATGGTGCTGTACGATCGAGCCCGTGTAGGCCCCACCACGAAAACTTCGGACGAAATCTCTATCATATGTTTGTTTTGGCTTATTCTGCAAGCCAATCCTTTGCTTTGTTTTGGATTGTGGTATTCGAGTTGCTTCGAAGTCAAATGTTGATGCCATACCCTTTCCTAAACGGTGTTCTCATACTCCGATGTGAATACTATTCCTTCTTGATCATCAAGATTGTGTTGTCAATCCTTTTCAACCGGTGTGTTTCTCTTCTAGTGGATCCGATCACTTCAACATTCACAAGATCAATTATCAGTTCTTCTCAAAAGTGTTTGCTTCATTCGTTCCAAGTTGTCTTTGTTTTCCCACCCACCCTTTTTCTTCAAGGACTCGGATTTCTTATTCAAGTATCCTTTTATTGATGGGAAGTATCTCCATTCTTTTCCGTCAATATTTCTTATCCGGTGATTCTCATGAAAATTCTAATGAAGCTTCAAGTTCGTCACTCTTCACTCGTTTTCTTCTCCGGTGGATTCAAATCAAGCTTTGGTGTTGATCATATCCTTTTTCCTCGTTTCAAATGTTTTCTCATGCCGGTGCACCTCATTATCATTCACCTCTCGCTATTCTTTTGTTCTGGAGTGCTCAAGATATCTCAAAGATTCATGTTTCCACTCTGCTTTCGTTCAAGATCTTTCGAGATTGTTATCTCATTCAAGCCTTTTAATTCAACCGGCACAATCTATCTTTTAAATCGTTCAATGGTGTTTCTTCTCAGTGGGCCCTAACCCACGGGTCTTTTCCCAGGATCTTACCTGACTCTTCTAATTATACCGGGGCTAACCTCAGTTTCATTTCGAAGTTTGACGTAAGAATGAAGTTTTCATTAGTCAGATGTATTTCTCCAAGATCTCTCAATTTCTTATCATCGTTGGATCAACCTTTCCATTATTCATTCCGAAGTGCCTCAACAATTATTGTTGGTGTTTCTCGTCGTCATTCTCAGGTTTTGAAGACCGAAGAAGACTTTTCCTCCATATCTATCCGCTCTCTCAGAGATTCATGGCTCTAGCTTGATGCCATCCTCTCATATTTATTTCTGATTGGGAGAATTCTTTCACCCATCCGGAGCAATTCAGGAGTCTTTTCAGTTTGATTCTCTGGAGCCCATCATCTCAGAATTATTCATTCTCAGCTTTCAACTCTTGTTATCCAAATCTTACCGGTGCATCGTTCAAGTGTTCTCTAATCAGTTCATGATATCTTTGTTCCCTTGTATCTAAATTCCAACAAGTATCTTCATTCTTTTTTCCAAATTCTTCCCGATGAATTGTGCCTTTGATACTTTCATTTTCAGTTCTTACGGTGGTTTGCTCAAGATTCTCTTCCATGGTTATCATATTAATTTATTCGTTGTTTCATCCTACCGGTGGTTCATGGAAGACTTTCGCAAGTTTTGCGCTATATCTATCTTAATCCTTTCTACGAGAATAAGTAGTATGCCAAATCCATTGTTTGTCATCAAGTTAATTGGTGAGGGATAAGCATAATGTAATTCTTATTCTTGTTTCATCCATATGTTAATATTTTCTTCCGGAGTTTGTTCACGATGATTAAATTCTTGGTTTCAAGTGCTCATCTTTCTTTCCCGGAGTTCCAAGCTCTAATTATGTAACACCCTCGATGCGACTATATCTCCCACGTGTCGAGGCACGACTTAGAGGCATAATCGCATTGAAGGCATATGTCGCAAGTTAGGCAATCTTCACAACATCCCATGTAATATAGATAATAAAAGGGGAGATAACATAGTTGGCTTACACTCGCCACGTCAATCAAGTACATAAGTAACATTACATCATCCAAACACTCATGGCCTGACTACGGCGCCAAAATAAAAGAGAACCCAACATGCGACACGGTCCCGATCACCCCCAACTGGGCTCCACTACTGATCATCAGGAAAGGAGACATAGTAACGTTGAGAGTCCTCATCGAACTCCCACCTGAGCTCAAGCGCGTCTCCTGGAGCGGAATCATCAGGCCCTGCATCTGGTGTGATAGTAATCTGTGAGCCACAGGGACTCAGCAATCTCGCACCCTCGCGATCAAGACTATTTAAGCTTATAGGTATGGCAAGGTAAATATATGTGGAGCTGCAGCAAGCGACTAGCAAAATATGGTGGCTAACTTATTCGCAAAAGAGAGCGAGAAGAGGAGGCAAAGCGCGAGCGAGAAACTAGAGAGCAACCTGCGCAAACATTACTCCAACACCGTGTCCACTTCCCGGACTCCGCCGAGAAGAGGCCATCACGGTAACACACTCAGTTGATTCAGTTTAATTAAGTTAAGGTTCAAGTTATCTACAACCGGACATTAACAAATTCCCATCTGCCCATAACCGCGGGCACGGCTTTCGAAAGTTCAAATCCCTGCAGGGGAGTCCCAACTTAGCCCATGACAAGCTCTCATGGTCAATGAAGGAATATACCTCCTCCCAAGACGTTCCGATCAGACTCGGTATCTCGGTTCTTCAAGACACTTCGACAGGTTAAAACAAGACCAGCAACACCACCCGAATGTGCCGACAAATCCTGATAGGAGCTGCACATATCTCTTTCTCAGGGCACACTCAGATTGTCTTAGGTACGGGTAGGCCAGCCTAGAGTTTTCCCTGGTGGCCACCGGCAGCTGACAGGTGGACCAACACTCAGAGGAGCACTTGCCCGGGGGGGTTTAAAATAAGATGACCCTCGGGCTCCGGAAACCCAAGGGAAAAAGAGGCTAGGTGGCAAATGGTAAAACCAAGGTTGGGCATTGCTGGAAAAGCTTTAATCAAGGCGAAACATCAAGGGGTTCCCATTATAACCCAACCGCGTAAGGAACGCACAAATCCGGGAACATAACACCGATATGACGGAAACTAGGGCGGCAAGAGTGGAACAAAACACTAGGCGAGAGGCCGAGCCTTCCACCCTTTACCAAGTATATAGATGCATTAAGATAACATAGCAATATAATGATATCCTAACAAGTAAATAAATGTTCCAACAAGGAACGACCTTCAATCTTCACCTGCAACTAGCAACGCTATAAGAGGGGCTGAGCAAAGCGGTAACATAGCCAATCAACGGTTTGCTAGGACATGGTGGGTTAGAGGTTTGACATGGCAATTTGGGAGGTTTGAAAGCAAGTAGTAGTCATCTTAGCATTGGCATAGCAAAAGAGCGAGCAAACTAGCATAGCAAAGACAGTAGCGATTTCGAGGGTATGATCATCTTGCCTGCACAGTTGTCAGAGTTGACTGGATCCTCGAAAGCAAACTCAACGGGCTCCTCGTTAGTGAACTCGTCTCCTGGCTCTACCCAAACAGGACAAACAAACAACAAGGGCACAATCAACCACGCGCAAGGATCAAACAATATGATGCAATGATGATATGCTATGCGGGATGCGATGCGGGATGCAAAATGCAAGATATGACAGGAAATGCAAGAACCTGGCCTCAACTTGGAAATCCAAGTGTGCCACTGGAAAGAAGAGATGAAATCACTTGAAAACGATATAAAGAACACCGGATTCGGAGTTACGGTTTGGAAATGGCAAGCGATTCAAATATGACACCGGTCTGCGATTTACAGCAAGTAGCCATCTAAAAGCAATGAGATGAACATGCTACAGCACCCAAACATGACAACAAAATACATGGCATGGATGCATTCAAGATTCATAACAAAAGTCTAGCACTGAGCTATGACCAATTCATCAATTAACAGGTTCAAACAAGCATGGCAAAAATGCATATGAAAAACAGATCCAGACTTAGTGAAATTAACACTAGCCTGAAATTTCAGATCACGAAGCCCTCTTCGGAGCAGCAAAACAACATGATACGAAACCTGAACATGACAAGTAAGAACATGGCATGGAGCTACTCAACAAGCTTAACAGAACACCCAAAGTGACCTGGGGCCAAAATGGTTCACAAAATACTCTACCGAGAACACGAACATAGCTCAAGCACAATCAGTTTTCTGACTTAGTGAAAACTGGCACATGCTGAAAGATAACTCAAGTAGGCATGTTTACGAGCTCGATGCACTCACTACGGTGCAAGTCATGGCAAGGCAAGCATATATCCAGCAATAAGGCACAATATGCTAGCTACACATGGCAATAACAAAGGCATAGAATGCATGGATCACTAACAATAGCACCGGCAAAATCGCAAATGAGTTGACGATCTGCCCAAATTAACAACGAAGCAAAAGTTGAGCTTGATTGAGTCAACCTAGAGCACTCCACATATGCAAACAAAGACATGGATGGATAGAGCATAACATAAATATCAAAACTCCCTTACTGATCATCCTCAAAAGAGGCACAGATCACTAGGAAACAAGCTGGACATATAGCATCATGAACTAAAATATCCCAGACTTAGTGAAAATCACAAGTCCCTGAAATCAGCAATCTCAGGTACCTCTCTTCGCAAGCTTGCACAAGACAACACACACATCCTAAAAATGCATGGGTGGCACCTCTGGAAAGAAGACAAAATGCTTAACAATTCATCCCAAAGGGGCACAGGCATATCATGCACGGATTAAACATGGCAAAAATGACAAAAGTGCATGATGAACTAACGGATCTGCAATTTAACTCACGAAGCCTCCTTCTAACAGAATTTTGGGCATCAAGATGACCTCAAATGCAAATGATGCAATGGAACGAAATGATGTACATGTCGAGGCGAAGATTTTGATATATCATACGCCCAAAACGGAGCTACGGTTGCGGAGATACGAGCAGTCAAAGACAGCACGAAAAAAATAAGGGGAAGAGGGAAAGTCAACCGGATCTAGGGTTTCCAGATCTGGCGGTTACTGTAGCAGCACTGTAGCACCCGCGCGAGTTCGCCGGAGACGGCTCGCCGGAGCCGGTGGAGGCGGCCGGAGCAGCGGGGAGACGGAGCTCGTCGGGGCTTGCCGGAGATGGGGGAGAGGAGGATGACGGTGTGGACGGCGGCGGCGTGGCAAGGGCGGCGCGGCCGTGGGCGATGGCGGCGGCCGGTCGGCGACCGAGGCGGAGGCGGCGGCGTGCGGCGATGGCGGGCGGCGGCACGGTGCCGGCGGGGATCCGGCGAGTGGCGCGGGAGGAAGGAGAAGGACTCGGGCGGCGGCGGCTACGGGCCGCGGGGCCGGCGCTGGGCCTGGCGGGCCCGCGCGGGTGGCGGCGCGGCGAAGTGGGGCGCGGCCACGTGGCGGCTCCCGGTTGGGGCGGCGGCGACGTCCGGCCCGGACGGACGTGTCCGGCCGGCGCGGGGACGATCTCTAGGGTTTTGGACGAGGGGGGATCCGAGATTTTCGAGGAGGACCTATTTATAGGCATAGAGGGAGCTAGGAGAGTCCAAATGAGGTGCGGTTTTCGGTCACGCGATCGTGATCGAACGCTCTAGATGATGGAGTAGAGTTAGGTGGGTTTTGTGCCAAATTGGAGGGGTGTTGGGCTGCAACACACACGAGGCCTTTTCGGTCCCTCGGTTAACCGTTGGAGTATCAAACGAAGTCCAAATGATACGGAACTTGACAGGCGGTCTACCGGTAGTAAACCAAGGCCGCTTGGCAAGTCTCGGTCCAATCCGGAAATGTTTAATCCCCACACACGAAAGAAAGCTAGAAATGACCACCGGAGGAGAACGAAGTGCCGGAATGCAAAACGGACAACGGGGAAAATGCTCGAATGCATGAGACGAACACGTATGCAAATGCAATGCACATGATGACATGATATGAGATGCATGACAACGAAAACAACACACGGAGACAAAGACCAGAACCCGAGAAAATAAAATAACTTAACACCGGAAACGGCAAGAGTTGGAGTACAAATTGGCAAAGTTACATCCGGGGTGTTACAACACTCCACCACTACGAAAGGATCTCGTCCCGAGATCTAGGACTGAAAGAACGCCGGGTACTCAGAACGGAGGTGATCCTCGCGTTCCCAGGTAGCTTCACGTTCGGAATGGTGTGACCACTTGACTTTGAGAAATTTGATTGACTTGTTGCGAGTCTTGCGTTCAGTCTCTTCAAGAATAGCAACTGGGTGCTCACGATAGGAGAGATCTTCTTGGAGCTCAATGTCCTCGAAGTTGACGGTGCGGTCAGGCGTCTTGAAGCACTTTCGAAGCTGAGAGACATGGAACACGTCATGAACATTTGCAAAGTTTGAAGGAAGCTCGAGTTGACACGCGAGGTCGCCTCTCTTGCTGACAATCTTGAAAGGTCCCACGTATCTAGGGGCAAGCTTCCCTTTGATACCGAAGCGACGAGTACCTTTCATAGGAGAGACGCGGAGGTAAACATGATCTCCGATCTCGAAAGCCAAATCATGGTGCTTACTATCATAGTAGCTCTTCTGGCGGGATTGGGCTGCTTTGAGGTTATCACGAATGACTTTGCACATTTCCTCTGCCTCTGTGATTAAGTCATTACCCAAAAGCTGACATTCACCGGTTTCAGACCAGTTGAGAGGGGTACGACACTTCCTGCCATACAGAATTTCAAATGGGGCCTTGCCCGAACTTGCTTGAAAACTGTTGTTGTAGGAGAATTCAGCATAAGGAAGACAATCCTCCCACTTCATGCCGAAGGAGATCACACAAGCCCTGAGCATATCTTCAAGAATCTGGTTGACACGCTCGACTTGACCGCTAGTTTGAGGATGGAAAGCTGTGCTGAAGCGGATGTTAGTGCCCATGGCCTTCTGAAAAGAATCCCAAAACTTCGAGGTAAAGATGCTGTCACGGTCTAAAGAGATCACTTGAGGAATACCGTGCAGAGAGACAATTCGAGAGGTATAGAGTTCCGCCAATTGAGCTGCAGTGATCGACTCTTTGATAGGCAGAAAGTGAGCCACTTTGGTGAGTTTGTCGATGACAACGAATATAGCATCATCGCCACGTTTGGACTTTGGAAACCCAGTCACGAAGTCCATTTCAATGTGGTCAAACTTCCATTCTGGAATGGCAAGAGGTTGGAGGAGACCAGCTGGCCTTTGGTGTTCTGCCTTCACTCTTCTGCAGACATCACATTCATTCACGAATTGAGCAATCTCGCGCTTCATTCGAGTCCACCAATAAGCTTGCTTAAGGTCTTGATACATCTTCGTGCTCCCAGGGTGGATGGAGAGGAGAGAATTATGAGCCTCGTTCATGATCACTTTACGAAGTTCACCTTTGGGTACAACAATACGATCCTCGAAGAAGAGAGTGTCCTTGTCATCAAGGCGGTAGCACTTGTACTTGGGTTGACTCTTGGCAATCCCAATCTTCACCTTTTTCACCATAGCATCAAGAAGCTGGGCTTGGCGAATCTGATCTTCCAAGGTAGGAGAGACTTGAAGGTTGGCGAGGAAACCTTGAGGAACAACTTGGAGATTATGTTTGCGGAAAGCTTCAAAAAGCTCGGGTTGATAAGGCTTGAGAATCAGACTGTTGCAGTAAGCCTTCCTGCTCAATGCGTCAGCAATCACATTGACCTTGCCTGGGGTATACTCGATACTCGGATTATACTCTTGAATCATTTCGACCCATCGAGTTTTCCTGAGGTTGAGATTAGGCTGAGTGAAGATGTACTTGAGACTCTTGTGATCAGTGAAAATGTCCACTTTTCTTCCCAATAGAAGATGTCTCCAAGTCAAAAGAGCATGCACAACTGCCACCAACTCGAGATCATGAGTGGGGTAGTTCTTCTCATTGGGCTTCAACTGGCGAGAAGTATAAGCAACAACTTTCTTCTCTTGCATCAAAACTGCGCCAAGACCTTGGAGAGAGGCGTCACAAAAGACCTCGTACGGCTTGGATTCATCAGGCGGAGTCAGAACTGGAGCAGTGATCAATTTCTCTTTCAAAGTGTTGAAAGCAATGTCACACTCCGGAGACCAAACGTACTTGACGTGCTTCTGGAGAAGATTAGAGAGAGGCTTCGTGATCTTAGAAAAGTTTTCAACGAATCTTCGGCAATAGCTTGCAAGACCGAGGAAGCTACGGAGTTGCTTCACGTTCTGAGGAGGTTCTCAATTCACAATTGCAGACACCTTCTCAGGATTCACGGCAATGCCCTTGGCAGAGATGATATGACCAAGATAAAGAACCTCATCGAGCCAAAATTCACACTTGGAGAACTTGGCGTAGAACTGATGTTCCCTGAGCTTATCGAGTACCATACGCAAGTGCTTGGCATGATCTTCCTTGTTCTTTGAGAAAACCAGAATGTCGTCGAGATAGACCAAAACGAAGTCATTGGTCTAGGCGTTGAAGATGAAGTTCATCATGCGAGAGAAAGTCGGAGGAGCGTTGACGAGGCCAAAAGACATGACAGTGTATTCATATGAACCATAGCTTGTCCTGAAAGCCGTCTTGGGAATATCTTGCTCACAGATTCGAATATGATGATAACCCATACGGAGATCAAGCTTGGAGAATACTTGGGCACCTTTGAGTTGTTCGAACAGCTCATTGATGTTGGGAAGTGGGTATTTGTTCTTGATGGTCTTCTTGTTCAATGGACGGTAATCAACACAAAGCCGGTCCGTTCCATCCTTCTTCTTCACAAAAGAACACCACAATCCCACGGAGAAGAACTAGGCCGGATGAGACCCATTCTCTCTTGAATATCGAGTTGCTTCTTCAGCTCCTTCAACTCTTCAGGTCCGAGCTTGTAAGGACGTTTGCACATAGGTTCCGTGCCGGGCTCAAGATCAATAACGAATTCAACTGGCTGGTGCGGAGGCATTCCTGGAAGCTCTTCTGGAAAGACGTCTTGATATTCGCAAACGACTGGAATTTGCGAGATAGCATCCAGTTCACCCTTCTCATTGAGAGAAAACAGACGGATGGTATCATCACGAGCGGCAAAGACAATTACATCCTCAGACGAATGAGTCAATTGAATCTGCCTGGCTGCACAATCAAGCTGAGCCTTGTGCTTAGAAAGCCAATCCATTCCGAGAATAAGATCAATATCCGAGTCACCAAGAACATTTGGAGAGGACAAGAACTTATAGTCACCCAAAGTGATAGTAACATCCGGAACGCATACTCGAGATGTCATTTGACGGGCCGGAAAGACAATAGCCAACGGTTTCGACAACACTTGAGTAACAAAATCATGCTTAGATGCAAAAGGTCTCGAGATGAAACAATGCGATGCACCAGTGTCAAAAAGAACTCTTGCGAGAATATCATTAATAGGAAGGTTACCCATGATGACATCTGATGAATCCTCTGCCTGAGCTGCATTCATCAAGTTGACCTTGGCGTGCTTGGGGTTATGCTTGACCACAGCTGTACTTGCCGATCTGACAGGAGGAGGAGGAAGACGCCTCTGGTTGAAACACTTGTTAGCATAGTGACCCTTCTATTGGCACTTGTTGCACGTGACCTCTGAAAGCGGACGGTGATACGGAGCACTCGATCTTGGAGGTTGAGACGAAGTCTTGTTCTGAAAGCCAGGGTTGGGTGGGTGGGAAGAACCACTGCCACCTTTGCTCTTCTGCTGATACGGCTGACGGAACGGAGGTGGAGGAAGCCAATACTTCTGCTGCTTGGCCACTTGAGTAGAGGAAGAAGGAGTAGCATCTCTGACTCGCTTCTTGGAAGCATCACACCTCAACTGAGCAGCCTCTTGCTTCAATGCCATGTTGTAAAACTCATCGTACCTCAAGGACTCGAAGAGAACAAGAGCTAGCTGAATTTCTTCTTTGAGACCACCCCTGAACTGACATATCATGCTCTTCTTATCAGGGACGTCCTACTTGGCAAAGCGGGCGAGCTTCTGAAACAACTTGTTGTAGTCATAGACAGACAAAGAGCCTTGCTTCAGGTTGCGGAATTCCTCACGCTTGCTTTCAACCACGCTCTGGGGAATATGATGAGCTCGGAAATTTCGATGGAATTCATTCCAAGTGATAACACGTCCACCTCTGGAATCCTTGTACTGCTGGAACCAATCTGCAGCTTGATCTTTGAGTTGGAAGGAAGCAAACTTGACGAAATCCTCAGGCCTGACGTTACTGCACTCGAAATGCTTGCACAGATCCACAAGCCAATCGTCAGCATCGGTTGCCTCAACACAATTGCTGAAAGTCTTTGGCCCGTTAGCAAGGAACTGGTTGAGTGAAGCAAAGTGATTCTGATTGTTGCCTTGATTCCCTTGGTTGCCTTGATTGCGCTCTTGAAGAATTTGCATGATCAACTGTGTGTTTGCATTGGTTGCGGCCATCACAGCTTGCCATGCCTCCGGAGGAGGTGGAGGTGGTGGCGGATCAGGATTCGGAGTCGTGCGCGTTGGAGGAGCCATCCTGAAGAGGTTGACCACTATTAGCACATTGATAGACAAATATTGACGCTGAATCCAACGGAATGAAAATTGCAACATATAGTCTTCACATCCGAACAAAATGAACGAATGCATTCCTCTTGAAATGGTCACATATCCATAAATTGAGAAGCCACATAGAATTAAGGTAGAGAAGTAAATCAACAAGGTACGGATCAAGAATGAATAATCGGTAAGAAATCCCAATCTCAAACAAATATCCATGAAAGAAGAACTAGAGCTACTAGAATTCCCACCTATGAAACTCCCGAACCTTTCCGGTTATGCAATCAGGTGTTGGGGATACAGGGGAAGCATAATATCTCACCCAAACTAGCAAATCCTACATCCAGCTGTATCCATCCTTCAACACATAACCAAGAAACCTTCGGAAACCATCTACCTCAACCTTCGAAAAGCATCCGTTATACAAGTTATGGTGATACTCCCAAACTCCCGCCCCAGTACTGGGTGGCGTCGAGGTTATCTCACCAACGAACTGCATAAAAGAGATTTTCAATGTCGGCGTACTAAACTCAGGTATTCCAGAACTGCAACGATAAAATTATGATGACAACACCTCAGAGCTCAACTCCCCGGGACACTCCCACAAAACCCCTGACAGGAGGCACCAAGATAATGTTCTCATCATAAAAGCATCGGAACGATTCCAAGATACCCGCGTGATCCTAAATTTTTTTTAGTGAAATTTGAGAAGAGAAGAGTCAAAACTCTATGTCAGGATGCCTTACCAGAGCGATGAGGAGACTGGGAAGTAAAAAGAATTCCTAAACTCTCTGATATATAATTCCTAAATGACTCAAAACATTTTTCTAGACACAACTCGGCCGCTAAAAACGATCAAGCAATGGGGCTCCTAAGGTCGGGGAAGGCTCTGATTACCAACTTGTAACACCCTCGATGTGACTATATCTCCCACGTGTCGAGGCACGACTTAGAGGCATAATCGCATTGAAGGCATATGTCACAAGTTAGGAAATCTTCACAACATCCCATGTAATATAGATAATAAAGGGGGAGATAACATAGTTGGCTTACACTCGCCACGTCAATCAAGTACATAAGTAACATTACATCATCCAAACACTCATGGCCCGACTATGGCGGCAAAATAAAAGAGAACCCAACATGCGACACGGTCCCGATCATCCCCAACTGGGCTCCACTACTGATCATCAGGAAAGGAGACATAGTAACGTTGAGAGTCCTCGTCGAACTCCCACTTGAGCTCAAGCGCGTCTCCTGGAGCGGAATCATCAGGCCCTGCATCTGGTGTGATAGTAATCTGTGAGCCACAGGGACTCAGCAATCTCGCACCCTCGCGATCAAGACTATTTAAGCTTATAGGTATGGCAAGGTAAATATATGTGGAGCTGCAGCAAGCGACTAGCAAAATATGGTGGCTAACTTATTCGCAAAAGAGAGCGAGAAGAGGAGGCAAAGCGCGAGCGAGAAACTAGAGAGCAACCTGCGCAAACATTACTCCAACACCGTGTCCACTTCCCGGACTCCGCCGAGAAGAGGCCATCACGGTAACACACTCAGTTGATTCAGTTTAATTAAGTTAAGGTTCAAGTTATCTACAACCGGACATTAAAAAATTCCCATCTGCCCATAACCGCGGGCACGGCTTTCGAAAGTTCAAATCCCTGCAGGGGAGTCCCAACTTAGCCCATGACAAGCTCTCACGGTCAATGAAGGAATAGACCTGCTCCCAAGATGTTCCGATCAGACTCGGTATCTCGGTTCTTCAAGACACTTCGACAGGTTAAAATAAGACCAGCAACACCGCCCGAATGTGCCAACAAATCCCGATAGGAGCTGCACATATCTCTTTCTCGGGGCACACTCAGATTGTCTTAGGTACGGGTAGGCCAGCCTAGAGTTTTCCCTGGTGGCCACCGGCAGCTGACAGGTGGACCAACACTCAAAGGAGCACTGGCCCAGGGGGGGTTTAAAATAAGATGACCCTCGGGCTCCGGAAACCCAAGGGAAAAAGAGGCTAGGTGGCAAATGGTAAAACCAAGGTTGGGCATTGCTGGAAAAGCTTTAATCAAGGCGAAACATCAAGGGGTTCCCATTATAACCCAACTGCGTAAGGAACACACAAATCTGGGAACATAACATCGATATGACGGAAACTAGGGCGGCAAGAGTGGAACAAAACACTAGGAGAGAGGCCGAGCCTTCCACCCTTTACCAAGTATATAGATGCATTAAGATAACATAGCAATATAATGATATCCCAACAAGTAAATAAATGTTCCAACAAGGAACAGCCTTCAATCTTCACCTGCAACTAGCAACGCTATAAGAGGGGCTGAGCAAAGCGGTAACATAGCCAATCAATGGTTTGCTAGGACATGGTGGGTTAGAGGTTTGACATGGCAATTTGGGAGGCTTGAAAGCAAGTGGTAGGCATCTTAGCATTGGCATAGCAAAAGAGCGAGCAAACTAGCATAGCAAAGATAGTTGTGATTTCGAGGGTATGATCATCTTGCCTGCACAGTTGTCAGAGTTGACTGGATCCTCGAAAGCAAACTCAATGGGCTCCTCGTTAGCGAACTCGTCTCCCGGCTCTACCCAAACAGGGCAAACAAACAACAAGGGCACAATCAACCACGTGCAAGGATCAAACAATATGATGCAATGATGATATGCTATGCGGGATGCGATGCGGGATGCAAAATGCAAGATATGATAGGAAATGCAAGAACCTGGCCTCAACTTGGAAATCCAAGTGTGCCACTAGAAAGAAGAGATGAAATCGCTTGAAAACGATATAAAGAACACCGGATTCGGAGTTACGGTTTGGAAATGGCAAACGATTCAAATATGACACCGGTCTGCGATTTACAGCAAGTAGCCATCTAAAAGCAATGAGATGAACATGCTACAGCACCCAAACATGACAAAAAAAATACATGGCAGGGATGCATTCAAGATTCTTAACAAAATTCTAGCACTGAGCTACAACCAATTCATCCATTAACAGGTTCAAAAAAGCATGGCAAAAATGCATATGACAAACAGATCTCAGACTTAGTGAAATTAACACTTGTCTAGAATTTCAGATCAGGTAGCACTCTTCAGAGCAGCAAAACTACATGCTACAGGACCTGAACATGGCAAAGTAAAGCATGGCATGGAGCTACTCAAAGAGCTTAACAAAAGTCCCTTAGTGACCTTGAGCCAAAAGGGATCAGAAAATACAATTGCAAGCATGTGAACATAGCAAAAACATAATCAGTTTTCAGACTTAGCGAAAACTGGCACATGCTGAAACATAACTCAAGTAGGCATGTTTACGAACTCGATGCACTCACTACGGTGCAAGTCATGACAAGCTAAGCATACATCCATCAAGAACACACAAAATGCAAGATAGACATGGCAAGAACAACAACATAGCATGCACGGATCAACTACAACATCATCAGCAAAATTGCAAACAAGTTGACAATCTGCCCAGATTCACAAAGTAGCAAAAGTAGAGCTCGATTGACTCAAGATAGGGTGCTCCATAAATGAAAACAAAGACATGGATGGATAGAGCACTACAAGATTAATAAAACTGTTGGGGAACGTTGCAGAAAACAATATTTTCCTACGGTTTCACCAAGATCCATCTAGGAGTTCATCTAGCTAGCAACGAGTGATTGGATTGCATCTACATACCTTTGTAGATCACGCGCGGAAGCGTTCAAAGAACGGGGATGAGGAAGGCGTACTCGACGTGATCCAAATCACCGGAGATCCTAGCGCCCGGACGGCACCTCCGCGTTCAACACACGTACGGTCAGCGTAACGTCTCCTTCTCTTGATCCAGCAAGGGGAAGGAGAGGTTGAGGAAGATGGCTCCAGCAGCAGCACGACGGCGTGGTGGTGATGGAGCTGCAGTACTCCGGCAGGGCAGGGCTTCGCTAAGCACTATGGAGGAGGAGGAGGTGTTGGAGAGGGAGAGGGAGGCACCAAAGATCAAGGTAAGAAGTCCTCCATCTCCCCCAATATATATAGGAGGGCCAAGGGGGGGGGCACCGGCCCTAGGAGATCTAATCTCCTACGGGGGTGCGGCCAAGGGGAGGAATCCCTCCTCCCCAAGGCACCTAGGAGGTGCCTTCCCCTCCTAGGACTCTTCCCTCCTTGAAACCCTAGGCGCATGGGCCTCTTGGGGCTGGTGCCCTTGGCCCATGTAGGCCAAGACGCACCCCCTACATCCCATGTGGCCCCCCAGGACAGGTGGCCCCACCCGGTGGACCCCCGGGACCCTTCCGGTGGTCCCGGTACAATACCGGTGACCCCGAAACTTGTCCCGATGGCCGAAACAGGATTTCCCATATATAAATCTTTACCTATGGACCATTCTGGAACTCCTCGTGATGTCTGGGATCTCATCCGGGACTCCGAACAACATTCGGGTTACTGCATATACATATCCCTACAACCCTAGCGTCACCGAACCTTAAGTGTGTAGACACTACGGGTTCGAGAGACATGTAGACATGACCTAGACGACTCTCTGGTCAATAACCAACAGCGGGATCTGGATACCCATGTTGGCTCCCACATGCTCCTCGATGATCTCATTGGATGAACCATGATGTCGAGGATTCAAGCAACCCCGTATACAATTCCCTTTGTCAATCGGTATGTTACTTGCCCGAGATTCGATCGTCGGTATCCCAATACCTCGTTCAATCTCGTTACCGGCAAGTCACTTTACTCGTACCGTAATGCATGATCCCGTGACCAGACACTTGGTCACTCTGAGCTCATTATGATGATGCATTACCGAGTGGGCCCAGTGATACCTCTCCGTCATACGGAGTGACAAATCCCAGTCTTGATCCATGTCAAGCCAACAGACACTTTCGGAGATACCCGTAGTATACCTTTATAGTCACCCAGTTACGTTGTGACGTTTGGCACATCCAAAGCACTCCTACGGTATCCGGGAGTTACACGATCTCATGGTCTAAGGAAAAGATACTTGACATTGGAAAACTCTAGCAAACGAACTATACGATCTTGTGCTATGTTTAGGATTGGGTCTTGTCCATCACATCATTCTCCTAATGATGTGATCTCGTTATCAATGACATCCAATGTCCATAGTCAGGAAACCATGACTATCTGTTGATCAACGAGCTAGTCAACTAGAGGCTTACTAGGGACATGTTGGTGTCTATTATTCACACATGTATTACGATTTCCGGATAACACAATTATAGCATGAATAAAGACAATTATCATGAACAAGGAAATATAATAATAATGCTTTTATTATTGCCTCTAGGGCATATTTCCAACAGTCTCCCACTTGCACTAGAGTCAATAATCTAGTTACATTGTGATGAATCGAACACCCATGGAATTCTGGTGTTGATCATGTTTTGCTCTAGGGAGAGGTTTAGTCAACGGATCTGCTACATTCAGGTCCGTATGTACTTTACAAATATCTATGTCTCCATCTTGAACATTTTCACGAATGGAGTTGAAGCGACGCTTGATGTGCCTTGTCTTCTTGTGAAACCTGGGCTCCTTGGCAAGAGCAATAGCTCCAGTGTTGTCACAGAAGAGCTTGATTGGCCCCGACGCATTGGGTATGACTCCTAGGTCGGTGATGAACTCCTTCACCCAAATTGCTTCATGTGCTGCCTCCGAGGCTGCCATGTACTCCGCTTCACATGTAGATCCCACCACGACGCTCTGCTTGCAACTGCACCAGCTTACTGCCCCACCATTCAAAATATACACATATCCGGTTTGTGACTTTGAGTCATCCAGATCTGTGTCGAAGCTAGCGTCGACGTAACCCTTTACGACGAGCTCTTCGTCACCTCCATAAACGAGAAACATTTCCTTAGTCCTTTTCAGGTACTTCAGGATATTCTTGACCGCTGTCCAGTGTTCCTTGCCGGGATTACTTTGGTACCTTCCTACCAAACTTACGGCAAGGTTTACATCAGGTCTGGTACACAGCATGGCATACATAATAGAACCTATGGCTGAGGCATAGGGGATGACACTCATCTCTTCTATATCTTCTGCCGTGGTCGGACATTGAGCTGAGCTCAATTTCACACCTTGTAACACAGGCAAGAACCCCTTCTTAGATTGATCCATATTGAACTTCTTCAATATCTTATCAAGGTACGTGCTTTGTGAAAGACCTATGAGGCGTCTTGATCTATCTGTGTAGATCTTGATGCCTAATATATAAGCAGCTTCTCCAAGGTCCTTCATTGAAAAACTCTTATTCAAGTAGGCCTTTATGCTGTCCAAGAGTTCTATATCATTTCCCATCAAAAGTATGTCATCTACATATAATATGAGAAATGCTACAGAGCTCCCACTCACTTTCTTGTAAACACAGGCTTCTCCATAAGTCTGCGTAAACCCAAACGCTTTGATCATCTCATCAAAGCAAATGTTCCAACTCCGAGATGCTTGCACCAGCCCATAAATCGAGCGTTGGAGCTTGCACACCTTGTCAGCATTCTTAGGATCGACAAAACCTTCCGGCTGCATCATATACGATTCTTCCTTAAGGAAACCATTAAGGAATGCCGTTTTGACGCCCATTTGCCATATTTCATAATCATAGAATGCGGCAATCGCTAACATGATTCGGACGGACTTCAGCTTCACTACCGGTGAGAAAGTCTCATCGTAGTCAACCCCTTGAACTTGTCGATAACCCTTAGCGACAAGCCGAGCTTTATAGATGGTCACATTACCATCCGCGTCTGTCTTCTTCTTAAAGATCCATTTATTTTCTATGGCTCACCGCTCAACGGGCAAGTCAGTCAAAGTCCATACTTCGTTTTCATACATGGATCCTATCTCGGATTTCATGGCTTCTAGCCATTTGTCGGAATCCGGGCCCGCCATCGCTTCTTCATAGTTCGAAGGTTCACCGTTGTCTAACAACATGATTTCCAAGACAGGGTTGCCGTACCACTCTGGTGCGGAACGTGTCCTTGTGGACCTTCAAATTTCAGTAGGAGCTTGATCAGAAGTATCTTGATCATCATCATTCACTTCCTCTCTAGTCGGTGCAGGCACCTCAGGAACATTTTCTTGAGTTGCGCCATTTTCTGGTTCAAGAGGTAATACTTCATCAAGTTCTACTTTCCTCTCACTTACTTCTTTCGAGAGAAACTCCTTCTCTAGAAAGGATCCATTCTTGGCAACAAAGATCTTGCCTTCGGATCTGAGGTAGAAGGTATACCCAATAGTTTCTTTAGGGTATCCTATGAAGACGCATTTTTCCGACTTGGGTTCGAGCTTTTCAGGTTGAAGTTTCCTGACATAAGCATCGCATCCCCAAACCTTTAGAAATGACAGCTTAGGTTTCTTCCCAAACCATAATTCAAACGGTGTCGTCTCCACGGATTTCCACGGAGCCCTATTTAAAGTGAATGCGGCAGTCTCTAAAGCATACCCCCAAAAGGATAGTGGTAAATCGGCAAGAGATATCATAGATCGCACCATATCTAATAGAGTGCGATTACGACGTTCGGACACACCATTACACTGAGGTGTTCCAGGCGGCGTGAGCTGTGAAACTATTCCACATTTTCTTAAGTGTGTGCCAAACTCATGAATCAAGTATTCTCCTCCACGATCTGATCGTAGGAACTTGATTTTTCTGTCACGTTGATTCTCAACCTCACTCTGAAATTCCTTTAACTTTTCAAAGGTCTCAGACTTGTGTTTCATTAAGTAGACATACCCATATCATACCCATATCTACTCAAGTCATCAGTGAGGGTGAGAACATAACGATAGCCACCGCGAGCCTCAACACTCATTGGACCGCACACATCAGTATGTATGATTTCCAATAAGTTGGTTGCTCGCTCCATTGTTCCGGAGAACGGAGTCTTGGTCATTTTACCCATGAGGCATGGTTCGCACGTGTTAAATGATTCGAAATCAAGAGACTCTAAAAGTCCATCTGTATGGAGCTTCTTCATGCGTTTGACACCGATGTGACCAAGGAGGCAGTGCGACAGATATGTGGGACTATCATTATCAATCTTACATCTTTTGGTATTCACACTATGAATATGTGTAGCATTACGCTCGAGATTCATTAAGAATAAACCATTCACCATCGGAGCATGACCATAAAACATATCTCTCATATAAATAGAACAACCATTATTCTCGGATTTAAATGAGTAGCCATCTCGTATTAAACGAGATCCTGATACAATGTTCATGCTCAAACTTGGCACTAAATAACAATTATTGAGGTTTAAAACTAATCCCGTAGGTAAATGTAGAGGTAGCGTGCCGACGGCATCACATCGACCTTGGAACCATTCCCGACTCGCATTGTCACCTCGTCCTTTGCCAGTCTCCGCTTATTCCAAAGCTCCTGCTTTGAGTTACAAATGTGAGAAACTGCACCGGTATGAAATACCCAAGAGCTACTACGAGTACTGGTAAGGTACACATCAATTACATGTATATCACATATACCTTTCGTTTTGCCGGCCTTCTTGTCCGCTAAGTATTTGGGGCAGTTCCGTTCCAGTGACCACTTCCTTGCAATTAAGCAACTCAGTCTCGGGCTTGGTCCATTCTTTGCTTCTTCCCGGCAGCTTGCTTGCCCGGCGCGGCAACTCCCCTTGCCGTCTTTCTTGAGTTTCTTACCTTGCCCTTCTTGACTTTAGTGGTTTATTCCACCATCAACACTGATGTTCCTTTTTGACTACCTCTGCCTGATTTCAGCATTGCAAATACTTCAGGAATGGTCTTTTCCATTCCCCTGCATATTGAAGTTCATCACAAGCTCTTGTCTCGGTGGAAGCGACTTAAGGGATTCTGTCAATGACCGCGTCATCCGGGAGATTAACTCCCAGCTGAGTCAAGCGGTTATGTAACCCAGACATAGTGAGTATGTGCTCACTGACAGAACTATTTTCCTCCATCTTACAGCTGAAGAACTTGTCGGAGACTTCATATCTCTCGACCCGGGCATGAGCTTGAAAAACCATTTTCAGCTCTTCGAACATCTCATATGCTCCGTGTCTCTCAAAACGCTTTTGGAGCCCCGGCTCTAAGCTGTAAAGCATGCCGCACTGAACGAGGGAGTAGTCATCGGTACGTGCCTGCCAAGCGTTCATAACGTCTTGTTCTGCAGGGAGAACAGGTGCGTCACCCAGCGGTGCTTGTAGGACATAATCTTTCTTGGCAGCTATGAGGATGATCCTCAGGTTCCGGACCCAGTCCGTGTAGTTGCTGCCATCGTCTTTCAGCTTGGTTTTCTCTAGGAACGCGTTGAAGTTGAGGACTACGTTGGCCATTTGATCTACAAGACATATTGTAAATATTTAGACTAAGTTCATGATAATTAAGTTCATCTAATCAAATTATCTAATCAAATTATTCAATGAACTCCCACTTAGATAGACATCCCTCCTGTCATCTAAGTATAACATGATCCGAGTTAACTAGGCCGTGTCCGATCATCACGTGAGACGGACTAGTCAACGTCGGTAAACATCTTCATGTTGATCGTATCTTCTATACGACTCATGCTCGACCTTTCGGTCTTCTGTGTTCCGAGGCCATGTCTGTACACATGCTAGGCTCGTCAAGTCAACCTAAGTGTTTGCATGTGTAAATCTGTCTTACACCCGTTGTATGTGAACGTTAGAATCTATCACACCCGATCATCACGTGGTGCTTCGAAACAACGAACTATCGCAACGGTGCACAGTTAGGGGGAACACTTTCTTGAAATTATTATGAGGGATCATCTTATTTACTACCGTCGTTCTAAGTAAACAAGATGCAAAACATGATAAACATCACATGCAATCAAATAATAATAGTGACATGATATGGCCAATATCACATAGCTCCTTTGATCTCCATCTTGGGGCTCCATGATCACCTTGTCACCGGCATGACACCATGATCTCCATCATCATGATCTCCATCATCGTGTCTCCATGAAGTTGCTCACCAACTATTACTTCTACTACTATGGCTAATGCGTTTAGCAATAAAGTAAAGTAATTTACATGGCATTTCTCAATGACACGCAGGTCATACAAAAAAATATAGACAACTCCTATGGCTCCTGCCGGTTGTCATACTCATCGACATGCAAGTCGTGATTCCTATTACAATAGCATGAACATCTCATACATCACATATAGATCATTCATCATTCATCACAACTTTGGCCATATCATATCACAAAGCACTTGCTGCAAAAACAAGTTATACGTCCTCTAATTGTTGTTGCAAGTTTTACGTGGCTGAAGTAGGGTTCTAGCAAGAACGTTTTCTTACCTACGTGAAAGCCACAACGTGATTTGTCAACTTCTATTTACCCTTCATAAGGACCCTTTTCATCGAATCCGCTTCAACTAAAGTGGGAGAGACAGACACCCGCCAGCCACCTTATGCAACTTGTGCATGTTAGTCGGTGGAACCGGTCTCACGTAAGCGTACGTGTAAGGTTGGTCCGGGCCGCTTCATCCCACAATACCGTTGAAGCAAGATAAGACTAGTAACGGCAAGAAAGTTGACAACATCAACGCCCACAACAAATTGTGTTCTACTCGTGCAAGAGAACTACGCATTGACCTAGCTCATGATGCTACTGTTGGGGAACGTTGCAGAAAACAAAATTTTCCTACGGTTTCACCAAGATCCATCTAGGAGTTCATCTAGCAACGAGTGATTGGATTGCATCTACATACCTTTGTAGATCACGCGCGGAAGCGTTCAAAGAACGGGGATGAGGAAGGCGTACTCGACGTGATCCAAATCACCGGAGATCCTAGCGCCGAACGGACGGCACCTCCGCGTTCAACACACGTACGGTCAGCGTAACGTCTCCTTCTTCTTGATCCAGCAAGGAGGAAGGAGAGGTTGAGGAAGATGGCTCCAGCAGCAGCACGACGGCGTGGTGATGATGGAGCTGCAGTACTCCGGCAGGGCTTCGCTAAGCACTATGGAGGAGGAGGAGGTGTTGGAGAGGGAGAGGGAGGCACCAAAGATCAAGGTAAGAAGTCCTCCATCTCCCCCACTATATATAGGAGGGCCAAGGGGGGGTGCCGGCCCTAGGAGATCTAATCTCCTAGGGGGGTGCAGCCAAGGGGAGGAATCCCTCCTCCCCAAGGCACCTAGGAGGTGCCTTCCCCTCCTAGGACTCTTCCCTCCTTGAAACCCTAGGCGCATGGGCCTCTTGGGGCTGGTGCCCTTGGCCCAGGTAGGCCAAGGCGCACCCCCTACAGCCCATGTGGCCCCCCGGGACAGGTGGCCCCACCCGGTGGACCCCCAGGACCCTTCCGGTGGTCCCGGTACAATACCGGTGACCCCGAAACTTGTCCCGATGGCCGAAATAGGACTTCCCATATATCAATCTTTACCTCCGGACCATTCCGGAACTCCTCGTGACGTCCGGGATCTCATCCGGGACTCCGAAAAACATTCGGGTTACTGCATATACATATCCCTACAACCCTAGCGTCACCGAACCTTAAGTGTGTAGACCCTACGGGTTTGGGAGACATGTAGACATGACCGAGACGAATCTCTGGTCAATAACCAACAGCGGGATCTGGATACCCATGTTGGCTCCCTCATGCTCCTCGATGATCTCATCGGATGAACCACGATGTTGAGGATTCAAGCAACCCCGTATACAATTCCCTTTGTCAATCGGTATGTTACTTGCCCGAGATTCGATCGTCGGTATCCCAATACCTCGTTCAATCTCGTTACCGGCAAGTCACTTTACTCGTACCGTAATGCATGATCCCGTGACCAGACACTTGGTCACTCTGAGCTCATTATGATGATGCATTACCGAGTGGGCCCAGTGATACCTCTCCGTCATACGAAGTGACAAATCCCAGTCTTGATCCATGTCAACCCAACAGACACTTTCGGAGATACCCGTAGTATACCTTTATAGTCACCCAGTTACGTTGTGATGTTTGGCACACCCAAAACACTCCTACGGTATCCGGGAGTTACACGATCTCATGGTCTAAGGAAAAGATACTTGACATTGGAAAACTCTAGCAAACGAACTATACGATCTTGTGCTATGTTTAGGATTGGGTCTTGTCCATCACATCATTCTCCTAATGATGTGATCCCGTTATCAATGACATCCAATGTCCATAGTCAGGAAACCATGACTATCTGTTGATCAACGAGCTAGTCAACTAGAGGCTTACTAGGGACATGTTGGTGTCTATTATTCACACATGTATTATGATTTCTGGATAACACAATTATAGCATGAATAAAGACAATTAGCATGAACAAGGAAATATAATAATAATGCTTTTATTATTTCCTCTAGGGCATATTTCCAACAAAAACTCCCTTACTGATCATCCTCAAAAGAGGCACGGATCACTAGGAAACAACATGAACATATGGCATCATGAGATAAACAGATCAAGGACTTAGTGGAAATGCTAAGTCCCTGAAAACAGAATTACCAAGTGCACCACTTTGCAAGCTTTCACTAGTCACCACACACATCACAAAAATACATGGATTGCACCTATGGAAAGATGACAAAACCCTTAACAAAACATATGTAGAACATCAGGGCATATCATGCACACAATAATCATGGCAAAAATGACAAAAACCTAAATGGAGTAGCAGATCTGACAATTGTATCAAGTAGCCCTCTTTTAACAGCATTTCGGGCATCAAGATGAACTCAAATGAAAATGATGCAATGGAATGAAATGATGTACTCTCTGAGATGAACATTTTGATATGCTATATGCATGAATCGGAGCTACGGATGCAAAGTTACGAGGCTATGAACATGAGCACTTGAAACTGGAATTTCGGGACTTAGAAGAATAAAAACACCTCCGGATCTAGGGTTTGACCCGGCACGCGAACCGAGGCAGAATCCAGCGAGGTACTGTTCACCGGAGAGCTCGTGGCAGCCGGAGCTCGTCGGGGCTTGCCGGAGACGGGGGAGAGGAGGAGGACGGCGTGGACGGCGGCGGCGTGGCAAGGGCGGCGCGGCCGCGGGCGATGGCTGCGGCCGGTCGGCGACCGAGGCGGAGGCAGCGGCGTGCGGCGATGGCGGGCAGCGGCGCGGTGGCGGCGGGGATCCGGTGAGCGGCGCGGGAGGAAGGAGAAGGACCCGGGCGGCGGCGGCGGCTACGGGCCGCGGGGCCGGCGCTGGGCTTGGCGGGCCCGCGCGGGTGGCGGCGCGGCGAAGTGGGGCGCTGCCACGTGGCGGCTCCCGGTTGGGGCGGCGGCGACGTCCAGCCCGGACGGACGTGTCCGGCCGGCGCGGGGACGATCTCTAGGGTTTTGGACGAGGGGGGATCCGAGATTTTCGAGGAGGACCTATTTATAGGCATAGAGGGAGCTAGGAGAGTCCAAATGAGGTGCGGTTTCCGGCCACGCGATCGTGATCGAACGCTCTAGATGATAGAGCAGAGTTAGGTGGGTTTTGGGCCAAATTGGAGGAGTGTTGGGCTGCAACACACACGAGGCCTTTTCGGTCCCTCGGTTAACCGTTGGAGTATCAAACGAAGTCCAAATGATACGAAACTTGACAGGCGGTCTACCGGTAGTAAACCAAGGCCGCTTGGCAAGTCCCGGTCCAATACGGAAATGTTTAATCCCCACACACGAAAGAAAGCTAGAAATGACCACCGGAGGAGAACGAAGCGCCGGAATGCAAAACGGACAACGGGGAAAATGCTCGAATGCATGAGACGAACACGTATGCAAATGCAATGCACACGATGACATGATATGAGATGCATGACAACGACAACAACACACGGAGACAAAGACCCAAACCCGAGAAAATAAAATAACTTAACGCCAGAAACGGCAAGAGTTGGAGTACAAATTGGGAAAGTTACATCCGGGGTGTTACAAATTATCACGGAGATCCATCTAAATCATTACAAGGTTTCGCCTTGTGTTTCCAACTTCTGTTTCTTCTCGTTATTCTTTTTGTTTACCAGAGTTCTTCATGAAGGTTCTACATGATGGTTCTTCAAGGATTTAATTCCTTCTTGAAGTATTCATCAAGATTCTTTTCAGAGGAGTTCAAGCATTCTTCTTCTTGCTATCCGGAGTGCAAGTCTTTCGTCCATATCATTGGAGGTGGTTTTATGTCATTCTTGATAATTTGAGTTTGTGTTTCATGTTTCCCATGTTGTCAAGATTGAGATATTTAAACCCATCAATCTCTTCTTTCGAGTTATCTTGGGTTATATTTCACCTTAAGCTTTCCCTAAGGATTGTTGCTATCTATGGTGCTCAATATATGACCCAAGTTCTTCTTTTATCCTTCCGGCGAAATAAGTTTCTCGCCTCCTCGTTCATATCAATCCAATTCTTTTTCCCATAAGTGGCTGGTTATCACCTCATAATTTGCGATGTATTCCATAAGACCATATCAAGTTTATTCTTTTCGTTGTTGGTGTTCCAACAACTCCGTTCGACCCTTCTCCTAAAGATGCCTTTTCAAGCTCTTTTGTGGCAGAAGTTGGCATTTTCTTCTCCATTCTCCTATTTCAATTATCTATCTTCTATTATTTTGTTCCGAAGGCATTGTGATGTTGCTCTTTTCAGTCATCATCTTGAATTATGAAGATCATGATCTTTTCTCTGCTTATCCTATTAACCGGAGTGCTTTCAACTTTTTATTCTTCGTTGCATTATTCCTTTCAATTTGTTCAACCTCTCAAGGCTCGTGGTTTCACTCGTTTGTCAACGAAGCAACTTAGTTTTACCTCTTCTCTTTCCCTTCCGTTTTTCCCTCCGGTGCCATTCTAGATCTCGGGACGAGATCCTCTCATAGTGGTGGAGTGTTGTAACGCCCCGAGACCATTGGCTAGGTGTCCTCCAGTTATTCGATGTCATTGCCA
Source organism: Triticum urartu (assembly GCF_003073215.2). Lineage (NCBI taxonomy): Eukaryota > Viridiplantae > Streptophyta > Magnoliopsida > Poales > Poaceae > Triticum > Triticum urartu. The sequence goes on along the minus strand of NC_053023.1, from coordinate 218,743,177 downwards.
TGTAATTTGCTTGCGTGTTGCATCTTGTCATGTCATCTTGTGCATTGCATCATCATGTTTTTCAAAACTTGCATCCGTCCGGGTTCCCCAGTTCCGTCCGTTGTCCGTTCTGAGTCCAGACACACTTGCACGCGCATGCGGCACGTCCGAATATTATTTTAGAAGTGGCCAGAAAATGTTCTCGGAATGGGATGAAAGTTGGTGTGCGGTGTTGTTTTGTTGTTAGTAGGCCGCCTGCCAAGTTTCATCGCATTCGGAGTCCGTTTGACGCCCCAACAGATAACTATAGTGGCAATATAGCCGGTCTAACGTCGGACGTTTTCGGTCTCTGGAAACAGTCGCCGGGTCTCTCTCTCTCCTCTTCTCTCAGCCCAAAGCTTTCTGCACAGTTCGCTGACAACCGCCAGGCCCTGAAACCCACTCTGCACAGTGCATCGAACCCCTCACGTGCGCGTTCGAAACTGTCCCAGACCCAACCCGGGCAGTCGTCACCGTTGTGTCCGGATCATTCCCAAACATCTACAAAACGTCTCCATTTTGTTAATTGGACTTTCTAACATATTTTTTCGTGATCGTCTGATTGCGATCGGAGGGTCCTAATAGCCCCTAGCCTAACCTACCCACTATATATACTAGTCTAACCCGAGACCAAATCCCTAGTTTCTAGGGATCCCCCTAGCTGTCGCCGCCACTCTTCATGTCTCCTCCTCATCGGGATCCTCCCCGACCCAAATCCCCTCCTCGTTTCCTCTCCTGCCAGATCCAACCAGCGGCCCCGACCAACTCCCTTGATTTCCGCCGCCGCCCAACCACAGCAAGCCGCAGCCTCCTCCCGCAGTCCCGTGCCTGTGCCCCTGGCCTCCTCCTCCCGAAAGCCCCGGCCAGAGCACCACCACCCGACGACGGCTTCGCCGGAGCAGCGCCGCTACATCAGGCCAGGGCCCTCACCGCCTCCCCTTATTCCTCCTTCCTCCCTCTGCTTTCTCCCTCTCACGCAGTTCTCTCCCTCTCTCTGAACCTTCACATGACGCCATGGACACCCGCGGCTTCGTCCGCTCCTTTTGCCTCGCCGTAGTCGTCCTCTGCTGCCACAAGCACCGCCGTGCCAAGATGCGGTCTCCTGCCCCGCCATCAGTCCCGCCGCGCCCGCCTTTCCTCGCTCACCGTCGTCGCCGGAGCCCCTCGACCTCACCACCTACCGCCATGGACCAGCGCCACTGCCGGAGATGCCCCGTCCGCTGCCCGAACCTGCCAAAACGAGCTCCAGCAGGGTCGCCCTTTCCTTCCCCACACTCTCATCGCGTCCTTCTTCTCCCTTCTCTCCTCCCCACTCACCCGAGCCTCTCTCTCTCCCTCTCTGTCCGCAGGAGCATGCCGTTGCCACCGGGATCTTCTCGTCATCGCTGTTGGTCGGATCCAGCCACCCCTGCTTCCAGCTGCGCCTCTCCATGCCTGAGAACGTCGGCCATCTCCCTCGCCGGACCCCTCGCCGGTCTTCGCGCCATCGTCTGCATCCCCTGCTTCATGACCGAGAATAGGCCGCGTTGACCTGTTCCTCTGCCAGCGTGGAGGAGAACCACGTCGCCACACGAGGCCTCCTTTTGCCTCGCCAAGGCCGGCCTACCTCTCCTCCAGCTGGGCCAAGGCCCGATGTGAGCAGTTCCAGCCCTCTCCTGTGCGATATGGGCCCAGTCAGTTCCGGCCCATGTTGTATTTTCCCCCCTGAACGATTTGTCCATTTATCCAGTGAATTATTGTTTTACAGAAAAGCCCCTGCTGTTCATGCATTTAATAACTCTCAAACCGTGCATCCAAACTAAACAAACTTAATATGAAAGATGCTTAGAATTTTATCTAGTTTCATAATATGCGACTTTCATCGATGTTAAAAATGTTTAATGTGATGTTTGTTTAAATTTGCTTAAATAACTTGCTAAAATGCTTTATTTCATAACTAATTAACTGTAGCTCCGAATTAAATAAATTATATATGTAAATGGGGTAGAAAAATGCCTGGTTTAACATGGTGTACTTGTTTTGCATGTTTAACAACCCTAAAATTGTGTTTAGGGAAGAACAGTACCAAATCTATAATATGCATATGGGGATTTACCGGAATTGTTGTTCGTTGCTTCCGGCCTCATTTAAACTTGACTAGATAGGTAGTTTTATTTTGCTTCACCCTCTTGCCTTGTTTAACAACATTTAATATTGTTGGGTACATAAACGAGATCGAACTAAATAACTTGTCGAGGTGTTTCGTCAATATGCAACTCGTTGCATATTGAGCTCCACTTAATTTGTAGGGTTGCTTGTGCACTTTGCCATGCCATGCTTCATTAAACCGGACCTGCATCATACTTGGTTGTGCATCATGTCATGCTTATGTGGTGGTTGTTTACTATGCTGTTTGCTTCTTTTCGGTGTTGCTTCTTCGGGTTGGTTTCGATAACGTCGCGTTTGTGAGGACCCGTTCGTCTACGTCCATTTGTCTTCTTCACGGACTCGTTCTTCTTCCTTGCAGGATTTCAGGCAAGATGACCATACCCTCGAAATCACTTCTATCTTTGCTTGCTAGTTGCTCGCTCTTTTGCTATGCCTATGCTGCGATACCTACCACTTGCTTATCATGCCTCCCAATTGCCCTGTCAAACCTCTAACCCACCATGTCCTAGCAAACCGTTGTTTGGCTATGTTACTGCTTTGTGCAGCCCCTCTTATAGCGTTGTTAGTTGCAGGTGAAGATTGGAGTTTGTTCCATGTTTGGAACATGGATATTTTGTTGGGATATCACAATATCTCTTATTTAATTAACGCATCTATATACTTGGTAAAGGGTGGAAGGCTCGGCCTTATGCCTGGTGTTTTGTTCCACTCTTGCCACCCTAGTTTCTGTCATATCGGTGTTATGTTCCCGGATTTTGCGTTCCTTACGCGGTTGGGTTATAATGGGAGCCCCTTGACAGTTCGCCTTGAATAAAACTCCTCCAGCAATGCCCAACATTGGTTTTACCATTCGCCACCTAGCCTTTTCTTTCCCTTGGGTTCTGCAGACTCAAGGGTCATCTTTATTTAACCCCCCCTGGGCCAGTGCTCCTCTGAGTGTTGGTCCAAACATAGCCACTTGCAGCGCTACCTTGGGGAAACTCGAGGGCTGGTTTTAGTTGTACATAGTGCTCATCTGAGTGTGCCCTGAGAACGAGATATGTGCAGCTCCTATCGGGATTTGTCGGCACATTCGGGCGGCGTTGCTGGACTTGTTTTACCATTGTCAAGGATGTCTTGTAACCGGGATGCCGAGTCTGATCGGATTGGCTTGGGACAAGGAATATCCTTCGTTGACCGTGAGAGCTTGTGATGGGCTAAGTTGGGACACCCCTACAGGGATTGAACTTTCGAAAGCCGTGCCTGCGGTTGTGGGCAGATGGGAATTTGTTAATGTCCGGTTGTAAAAAACCTGAAGTTGACCTTAATTAAAATACATCAACCGCGTGTGTAACTGTGTTGGTCTCTTTCCGGCGGAGTCCAGGAAGTGAACACGGTGTTGTTGTAATGCTTGACGTAGGTTGTTCTAGGATCACTTCTTGATCATAGTTGTTCGACCGTGCTTTGCCTTCTCTTCTCGCTCTCATTTGCGTATGTTAGCCACCATTTATGCTAGTCGCTTGCTGCAGCTCCACCTCATAACTTTTGCCTTACCCATAAGCTTAAATAGTCTTGATCGTGAGGGTGTGAGATTGCTGAGTCCCCGTGACTCACAAATACTTCCAAAACCAGCTTGCAGGTGCCGAGGATACCGTGCAGATGACGCAACCAAGCTCAAAGAGGAGCTCTATGAAGATCTTGTCCTTTATGCTGTTTCGTTTCTAGTTGATCAGTAGTGGAGCCCAGTTGGGGTCGATCAGGGATCTGTGTATCTTTTGGGGTAGTCTTCTTCTATTTTTGGTTCCGTAGTCGGACCTTGATTGTAACTGGATGATGTAATGCTTTATTCATGTAATTGTGTGAAGTGGCGATTATAAGCCAACTATGTATCTCTTTCCCTTATGTATTACATGGGTTGTGTGAAGATTACCTCACTTACGACATTGCTTTCAATGCGATTATGCCTCTAAGTCGTGCTTCGACACGTGGGAGATATAGCCGCATCGAGGGCATTACAGACCCCCACCTTGTCCTTGTTGCCCTTGCTTCATCATTGAAGACTCGATCAACGGGATCGAAGACCAGGCCCCAGCACCGCACATCACTTTCCCCTTAGTTGCTCGACACTACTAGGTTACTATCGAGTGCCGAGGGTGAGACCTCTATAGCACTTCTGATGTTAACCCTGTAGTGTAGCTATTCGGTCGTGGTCATCGAGGGTGATTCCGCCTTAACCACTTCCGATACGACTCTGTCGTGCAACCCCTCAAGTGTGAACCTCGGGGGTGGTTCCTCTCATTTACCTTGACGATTACATCGAGTGGAATTCACCGGGGGTGATTCCTCGGGTTTTCCCCTTGATGTTTGGACACACAGATACTTGGACTTTACCACTGTTACTTGGAAAGACGGGTCGGCCCTGAGGGGTACCCACGCGAGCTTAATAGTGAGTGATGTGGAGACGGGTTGACCTGGAGGGTGCCCGCGAGATAATTACGATGCGTGGCCGGGCATTCCTAGCCCTTGCCGCAAGTCCTCGAGATAGGGCAACGGGGTCACATCTTTCATGAGTCTCTACTTGTTACCGTGCGTTCCTAATCCACTATGATTTGGATATTTGATCCGAGGAGCCTCTGGCCTGATAGCACTAACCATCACGTGGGCATTGTATGGGCGTTCTACGTTGTATGCATCAGCCGAAGTTTAATAGACGTCAGCGACTGAGCGACGCACGGCGGGTTGGACTGGTAAGCACCTGCCTTTTTAAAGGAGGTAGCTACGTCTGCTCACCGGCCGCCCACGCAACGTTCAGGAGTTCCCGGGGAGATGACCCATGACCCCTGGGGGCATAGGTTTAGTCCGGTGTGCTGGCCTCTCTATTAAGCCTAGGTCGGGTTGCGGCGTATTGTTTGGCCGAGGCCGGGCATGACCCAGGAAAGTGTGTCCGGTCGGAGTTAATCGAGCGTGGTGGGTAAGTTAGTGCACCCCTGCAGGGAAGAAAACATCTATCGATAGCCTGTCCTACGGTAACGGACACTTGGATTTGTATCCCGATCGATACAACTGGAACTGGATACATGTGATGAGAACTGGATGGTGATGAGAATTGGATTGTGATGATAACTGGATAGTATGGCTCTGGGATTGCTTTCTCGCAGGGAGTCGAGAAAGGATCTCCGGGCGAGGTTGATAACACTGCTACTACTTTACTTTATGCTACCCTACTCCGTCCTGTTGTTGCAAGATGGTGGTTTCCAGAAGATGATAGTCTTCGATAGGACTAGGCCTTCTCTCTATTCTGGCATTTCTGCAGCCCAGTCCACATATACAGCCTTCCTTTGATAATGTTGCATATGTAGTGCAGATCCTTGCTTGCGAGTACTTTGTATGAGTACTCACAGTTGCTTTGCTCCCCCTTTTCCCCTTTCTTCTTCTTTCCGGTTGATGCAACCAGATGTCGGAGCCCAGGAGCCAGATGCCACCGCCGATGCCTGCTACTACGTGGAGACCACCGACGACCAGGAGTAGTTAGGAGGCTCCCAGGCAAGAGGCCTTGCCTCTTCGATCGTGTTGCTTTGTGCTAGCCTTCTTAAGGCAAACTTGTCTAACTTATGTCTGTACTCAGATATTGTTGCTTCCGCTGACTCTTGTGTATTCGAGCTTATGTATTCGAGCCCTCGAGGCCCCTGGCTTGTAATATAAAGCTTGTATTATTTTAATTTGTGTCTAGAGTTGTGTTGTGATATCTTCCCGTGAGTCCTTGATCTTGATCATACACATTTGCGTGTATGATTAGTGTACGATTGAATCGAGGGCGTCACAACCACCGTACTAAGCAAAATAATATGCATAAAGGATAAACATCACATGCAATCAAATAAGTGATATGATATGGCCATCATCTTCTTGTGCCTTTTGATCTCCATCTCCAAAGCACCGTTATGATCACCATCATCACCGGCTTGACAACTTAATATCCATTGAAGCATCGTTGTCGTCTCACCAACTATTGCTTCCATGACTATCGCTACCGCTTAGTGATAAAGTAAAGCAATTACATGGCGATTGCATTTCATACAATAAATCGACAACCATATGGCTCCTGCCAGTTGCCGATAACTGTGTTACAAAACATGATCATCTCATACAACAATTTATATAATCATGTCTTGACCATATCACATCACAACATGCCCTGCAAAAACAAGTTAGACGTCCTCTACTTTGTTGTTGCAAGTTTTACGTGGCTGCTATGGGCTTAGCAAGAACCGGTCTTACCTACGCATCAAAACCACAACGATTTTTTGTCAAGTTTGTTGTTTTAACCTTCAACAAGGACCGGGCGTAGTCACACTCGATTCAACTAAAGTTGGAGAAACAGACACCCACTAGCCACCTGTGTGTGAAGCACGTCAGTAGAACCAGTCTCGCGTAAGCGTACGCATAAGGTCGGTCTGAGCCGCTTCATCCAACAATACCGCCGAATCAAAATATGACATGCTGGTAAGCAGTATGACTATTATCGCCCACAACTCTTTGTGTTCTACTCGTACATATAACATCTACGCATAGACCTGACTCTGATACCATTGTTGGGGAACGTTGTAATTTCAAAAAAAATTCTACGCACATGCAAGATCCATCTAGGTGATGCATAGCAACGAGCGGGGAGAGTGTGTCCACGTACCCTCGTAGACCGAAAGCGAAAGCGTTTAGTAATGTGGTTGATGTAGTCGAATGTCTTGGCGATCCAACCGATCCAAGTACCGAACGCACGGCACCTCCGTGATCTGCACACATTCAGCTTGGTGACGTCCCTCGTACTCTTGATCCAGCTGAGGCCAAGGGATAGTTTCGTCAGCACGACTGCGTGGTGACGGTGATGATGAAGTTACGGACGCAGGGCTTCGCCCAAGCTCTACAATGATATGACCGGGGTGGAAATCTGTGGAGGGGGGCACCGCACACGGCTAAGACAACTATCAACTTGTGTGTCTATGGGGTGCCCCCTCCCTCGTATATAAAGAAGGGGAGGAGGGGCCGTCCGGCCCTCATGGTGCGCCCCAAGGGGGATTCCTACTCCTACTAGGAGTAGGTTTCCCCACTTTCCTAGTCCTAATAGGAGGGGGAAGAAGGGGAAGAGGAGAGGAAGGAAAGGGGGGCCGGCCCCCCTCCCAATTAGGATTGGGCTTGGGGGGCGCGCCCCCACCTCTTGGCCGCCTCCTCTCTCTCCCACTAAAGCCCATGTAGGCGCATTTAGCCCCCGGGGGTTCCGAAAACCCCTCGGTACTCCGGTATATGCCCGAACTCATCTGAAACCTTTCCGGTGTCCAAACATAACCTTCCGATATATCAATCTTCATGTCTCGACCATTTCGAGACTCCTCTTCATGTCCGTGATCACATCCAGGACTCCGAACTACCTTCGGTACATCCAAACACATAAACTCATAATACCGATCATCATCGAACGTTAAGCGTGCGGACCCTATGGGTTCAAGAACTATGTAGACATGGCCGAGACTCATCTCCGGTCAATAACCAATAGAGGAACCTGGATGCTCATATTGGTTCCTACATATCCTACGATGATCTTTATCGGTCAAACCGCATAACAACATACGTTTGTTCCCTTTGCCATCAGTATGTTACTTGCCCGGGATTTGATCGTCGGCATCATCATACTGATACGTCTCCAACGTATCTATAATTTTTTATTGTTCCATGCTATATTATATCCTGTTTTGGAAATTATTGGGCCTTATTATACACTTCTATATTATTTTTGGGACTAACCTATTAACCGGAGGCCCAGCCTAGAATTGTTGTTTTTGCCTATTTCAGAGTTTCGCAGAAAAAGAATATCAAACGGAGTCTAAACGGAATGAAACCTTCGGGAACGTGATTTTCGAAACGAACATGATCTGGAGGACTTGGACCCTATGTCAAGACATCAACCAGGAAGGCACGAGGTAGGGAGGCGTGCCTCCCCCCCCCCCAGGCGCGCCCTCCACCCTCGTGGGCCCCCTGGGCCCATGTTGCTCCACCGACGTACTCCTTCCTCCTATATATACCTACGTACCCCCAAACTACCAGATACGGAGCCAAAACCCTAATTCCACCGCCATAACTTTCTGTATCCATGAGATCCCATCTTGGGGCCTTTTTCGGAGCTCCACCGGAGGGGCCATGGATCACGGAGGGCTTCTACATCAACACCATAGCCTCTCCGATGAAGTGTGAGTAGTTTACTTCATTCGGGTCCATTGTTATTAGATAGATGGCTTCTTCTCTCTTTTTGGATCTCAATACAAAGTTCTCCCCCTCTCTTGTGGAGATCTATTCGATGTAATCTTCTTTTGCGGTGTGTTTGTTGAGATCGATGAATTGTGGGTTTATGATCAAGTTTATCTGTGAACAATATTTGAATCTTCTCTGAATTCTTTTATGTATGATTGGTTATCTTTGCAAGTCTCTTCGAATTATCAGTTTGGTTTGGCCTACTGGATTGATCTTTCTTGCAATGGGAGAAGTGCTTAGCTTTGGGTTCAATCTTGCTGTGTCCTTTCCCAGTGACAGTAGGGGCAGCAAGGCACGTATTGTATTGTTGCCATCGAGGATAACAAGATGGGGTTTATATCATATTGCATGAGTTTATTCCTCTACATCATGCCATCTTGCTTAAAGCGTTACTCTGTTCTCTTGAACTTAATACTCTAGATGCATGCTGGATAGCGGTCAATGTGTGGAGTAATAGTAGTAGACACAGGCAGGAGTCGGTCTACTTGTCTCGGGCGTGATGCCTATATACATGATCATACATAGATATTCTCATAACTATGCTCAATTCTGTCAATTGCTCAACAGTAATTTGTTTACCCACCGTAATACTTATGCTCTCGAGAGAATCCACTAGTGAAACCTATGGCCCCCATGTCTATTTTCCATTATATTAATCTTCCATCTACAAGCTATTTTCCTTTTCCGTTTATTTTGCTTTCTTTACTTTGCATCTTTATCATAAAAATACCAAAAATATTATCTTATCATATCTATCAGATCTCAATTTTGTAAGTGAGCGTGAAGGGATTGACAACCCCTTTATTGCGTTGGTTGCGGGGATTTTATTTTTTTGTGTAGGTGCGAGGGACTCGCACGTGGCCTCCTACTGGATTGACACCTTGGTTCTCAAAAACTGAGGGAAATACTTACGCTACTTTGCTGCATCACCCTTTCCTCTTCAAGGGAAAACCAATGCAGTGCTCAAGAGGTAGCTCATACCTAGTTCAATCTCGTTATCGGCAAGTCTCGTTACTTGTTTCGTAATGCAACATCAGGTTGAAGCTTTTTCACATAAGCATCGCAGCCCCAAACTTTAAGAAACGACTACTTGGGTTTCTTGCCAAACCACAGTTCATAAGGTGTCGTCTCTACGGATTTCGATGGTGCCTTATTTAATGTGAATGCAGCCGTCTCTAAAGCATAACCCCAAAACGATAGCGGTAAATCAGTAAGAGACATCATAGATCGCACCATATCTAATAAAGTGCGGTTACGATGTTCGGACACACCATTACGCTGTGGTGTTCCAGGTGGCGTGAGTTGCGAAACTATTCCGCATTGTTTCAAATGCAGACCAAACTCATAACCCAAATATTCTCCTCCACGATCAGATCGTAGAAACTTTATTTTCTTGTTACGATGATTTTCCACTTCACTCTGAAATTCTTTGAACTTTTCAAATATTTGAGACTTATGTTTCATCAAGACGGAGACAGAGGGAAGGAAAGGGGGGCACCCAATTAGAATTGGGATTGGGGGCGCCCTTCACCTGGCCGCCTCCTCCTTTCTCCCACTAAGGCCCAATAAGGCCCATTGACTCCCCGGGGGGTTCCGGTAACCCCCCGGTACTCCATTAAATGCCCAAACTCATTCGGAACCATTTTGATATCCAAACATAGCCTTCCAATATATCGATCTTTATGTCTCGACCATTTCAAGACTCCTCGTCATGTCCGTGATCACATCCGGGACTCCGAACTACCTCCGGTACATCAAAACACATAAACTCATAATACCAATCGTCATCGAACGTTAAGCGTGTGGACCCTACGGGTTCGAGAACTATGTAGACATGACCAAGACTCACTTCCGGTCAATAACCAATAGTGGAAACTGGATGCTCATATTGGTTCCTACATATTCTACGAAGATCTTTATCGGTCAAACCGCATAACAACATACGTTATTCCCTTTGTCATCAGTATGTTACTTGCCGGATATTCGATCGTTAGTATCTCAATACCTAGTTCAATCTCGTTACTGGCAAGTCTCTTTACTCGTTCCGTAATGCATCATCCCGCAACTAACTCATTAGTCACATTGCTTGCAAGGCTTATAGTGATGTGCATTACCGAGAGGGCCCAGAGATGCCTCTCCGACAATCGGAGTGACAAATCCTAATCTCGATCTATGCCAAATCAACAAACACCATCAGAGACACCTGTAGAGCATCTTTATAATCGCCCAGTTACATTGTGACGTTTGATAGCACACTAAGTGTTCCTGCGGTATTCGGGAGTTGCATAATCTCATAGTCATAGGAACATGTATAAGTTATGGAGAAAGCAATAGCAATAAACTAAATGATCATAGTGCTAAGCTAACAGATGGGTCAAGTTAATCACATCATTCTCTAGGTGCTGCGTCACCTAATTATTGGGCCAGGCCCATGTAATTTTGAAATACTTAAGTATAGGCTGTTTTTAGAGTCTGTATGTGTGGGGAAACAAGAGTTAGGAATGGTTTCGCATCCGTCCTCCAAGGGCTACGAAATCCCCCCCCCTCTTCCTCTATATATACAACCCTTGTTGGGGAACGCAGTAATTTCAAAAAAATTCCTACGCACACGCAATATCCATCTAGGTGATGCATAGCAACGAGCAGGGAGAGTGTGTCCACGTACCCTCGTAGACCGAAAGCGGAAGCGTTTAGTAACGCGGTTGTTGTAGTCGAATGTCTTCGCGATCCAACCGATCCAAGTAGCGAACGCACGACACCTCTGCGATTTGCACACGTTCAGCTCGATGATGTTCCTCGTACTCTTGATCCAGCTGAGACCGAGGGAGAGTTTTGTCAGCACGACGGCATGGTGACGTTGATGATGAAGTTACCGACGCAGGGCTTCGCCTAAGCTCTACAACGATATGAACAAGGTGGAAATCAGTGGAGGGGGGCACCGCACATGGCGAAGACAACTGTCAACTTGTGTGTCTATGGGGTGCCCCCTCCCCCATATATAAAGGAGGGGAGGAGAGGGCCGACCGGCCCTCATGGTGCGCCCCAAGGGGGATTCCTACTCCTACTAGGAGTAGGTTCCCCCCTTTCTAGTCCTAATAGGAGGGGGGAAGGGGAAGAGGAGAGGAAGGAAAGGGGGGAGGGCCCCCTCCCAATTCGGATTGGGCTTGGGGGGCGCGTCCCCACCTCTTGGCCGCCTCCTCTCTCACCCACTAAATCCCATGTAGGCCCGTTTAGCCCCCGTGGGGTTCCGGTAACCCCCCGGTACTCTGGTATATGCCCGAACTCATCTGAAACCTTTCCGGTGTCCAAACATAACCTTCCAATATATCAATCTTCATATCTCGACCATTTCGAGACTCCTCGTCATGTCCGTGATCACATCCGGGACTCCGAACTACCTTGGGTACATCAAAACACATAAACTCATAACACTGATCGACATCGAACATTAAGCGTGCGGACCCTACGGGTTCGAGAACTATGTAGACATGACCGAGACTCATCTCCGGTCAATAACCAATAACGGAACCTGGATGCTCATATTGGTTCCTACATATTCTATGAAGATCTTTATCGGTCAAACCGTATAACAACATACATTTGTTCCCTTTGTTATTGGTATGTTACTTGCCTGAGATTCGATCGTCGGTATCATCATACCTAGTTCAATCTCGTTACCAGCAAGTCTCTTTACTCGTTTTGTAATGCAACATCCCTCAACTAACTCATTAGTCACATTGCTTGCAAAGCTTATAGTGATGTGCATTACCGAGAGGGCCCAGAGATACCTTGCTGACAATCGGAGTGAAAAATCCTAATCTCGATCTATGCCAACTCAACAAACACCATCGGAGACACCTATAGAGCATCTTTATAATCACCCAGTTATGTTGTGATGTTTGATAGCACAGTAAGTGTTCCTCCGGTATTCGGGAGTTGCATAATCTCATAGTCATAGGAACATGTATAAGTCATGGAGAAAGCAATAGAAATAAACTAAACGATCATACTGCTAAGCTAACGGATGGGTCAAGTCAATCACATCATTCTCTAATGATGTGATCCCATTCATCAAATGACAACTCATCTCTATGGCTAGGAAACTTAACCATCTTTGATTAATGAGCTAGTCAAGTAGAGGCATACTAGTGACACTCTGTTTGTCTATGTATTCACACATGTACTAAGTTTCTCGCTAATACAATTCGAGCATGAATAATAAAGATTTATCATGATATAAGGAAATATAAATAACAACTTTATTATTGCCTCTAGGGCATATTTCCTTCAACCCTTAGGGCGTCGTTTAGACTTTGGGTTTTGTTTAGATTAAAAGTTCGCCATAGCTGCAACTTCGCGTACTTCATTTGTGTTCAACGACCAGACCAAGACGTCATAGAACCCCACCTTGATCAATAAAGCTTTCAGCTTATATTAGCAATATCCAGTTTGCAATCTCAGTTTCTTGCTTGATCTTTGTTTTGCTCGCAGGAAATAGACCCTCGTGGTCTGGTTGATCGTGCTCCGGCGTGGTCAATAACCATCGGAAGTTGGTTTAGCGATTGCTAAGTCGCGACGTCTTCGCATGTTCGTAGTCGGATCGTCAAAGTCGACTCCCACAGAAAACGATAGCTATCTCATCGAAACATCGGGACACCTTCGCCTCTATCATTGTGCAGGTGCATCCATTAGGGACTTGCTTGTGCCTCCTACTAAATTGATACCTGCTATGTCTTGAGCTTGCATTGGTTTTCCCCGAAGAGGAAGGGATGATGCAGCAGAGTAGCGTAAGTATTTCCCTCAGTTTTTGAGAACCAAGGTATCAATCCAGTAGGAGACCACGCTCAAGTCCCTCGTACCTGCATAAAATGATAGCTACTCGCAACCAACGCGATTAGGGGTTGTCAATCCCTTCACGGTCACTTACGAGAGTGAGATCTGATAGATATAATATTTTTGGTATTTTTGGTATAAAGATGCAAAGTAAAAAGTAAAGGCAAAGTAAAAGGCAAAGCCAGATTAAAGTGATGGATATTGATATGATAAGAATAGACCCGGGGGCCATAGGTTTCACTAGTGGCTTCTCTCAAGAGCATAAGTATTCTACGGTGGGTGAACAAATTACTATTGAGCAATTGGCAGAATTGAGCATAGTTATGAGAATATCTAGGCATGATCATGTATATAGGCATCACGTTCGTGACAAGTAGATCGAAACGATTCTGCATCTACTACTATTACTCCACTCATCGACCGCTATCCAGCATGCATCTAGAGTATTAAGTTAAAAATAGAGTAACGCCTTAAGCAAGATGACATGATGTAGAGAGATAAATTCATGCAATATGAAATAAACCCCATCTTGTTATCCTCGATGGCAATGATACAATACGTGCCTTGCTGCCCCTTCTGTCACTGTGTAAGGACACCGCAAGATCGAACCCAAAGCTAAGCACTTCTCCCATGGCAAGAACTACCAATCTAGTTGGCCAAATCAAACGGATAATTCGAAGAGACTTGCAAAGATAACCAACCATACATAAAAGAATTCAGAGAAGATTCAAATATTATTCATAGATAGACTTGATCATAGACCCACAATTCATCAGTCTCAACAAACACACCGCAAAAAGAAGATTACATCGAATAGATCTCCACAAGAGAGGGGGAGAACTTTGTATTGAGATCCAAAAAGAGAGAAGAATCCATCTAGCTACTAACTATGGACCCGAAGGTCTGAGGTAAACTACTCACACTTCATCGGAGAGGCTAGGATGATGTAGAAGCCCTCCGTGATGACGGCCCTCTTTCGGCGGAGCTCCGGAACAGGCCCCAAGATGGGATATCGTGGATACAGAAAGTTGCGGCGGTGGAATTAGGTTTTTGGCTCCTGTTCTGATCGTTTGGGGGTACGTGTGTATATATAGGAGGAAGGAGTACGTCGGTGGAGCACTGAGGGGCCCATGAGGCAGGGGGGCGCGCCCTAGGGGGGCGCCCCCCACCCTCGTGACGTCCTCTTTGACCCCCTGGAGTAGGGTCCAGGTCTCCTGGATCACGTTCGGTGAGAAAATCACGTTCCCGAACATTTTATTCCGTTTGATATTTTGTTTATCCGAAACACTGAAATAGGCAAAAAAACAGCAATTCCGGGCTGGGCCTCCGGTTAATAGGTTAGTCCCAAAAATAATATAAAAGTGGAAAATAAAGCCCAATATAGTCCAAAACACTAGATAATATAGCATGGAGCAATCAAAAATTATAGATAGGTTGGAGACGTATCAGGCATCCCCAAGCTTAATTCCTGCTCGTCCTCGAGTAGGTAAATGATAAAAAGAGAATTTTTGATGCGGAGTGCTACTTCGCATAATTTCAATGCAAATCTTCTTATTTGTGGTATGAATATTCAGATTAGAAAGATTCAAGACAAAAGTTTATATTGACATAAAAATAATAATACTTCAAGCATACTAACAAAGCAATTATGTCTTCTCAAAATAACATGGCCAAAGAAAGTTATCCCTACAAAATCATATAGTCTGGCTATGCTCCATCTTCACCACACAAAGTATTTAAATCCTGCACAACCCGGATGACAAGCCAAGCAATTGTTTCATACTCTAACTTTTTCAAAACTTTTTCAATCTTCACGCAATACATGAGCGTGAGCCATGGATATAGCACTATAGGTGGAATAGAATGGTGGTTGTGGAGAAGACAAAAAGGAGGGGAAGATAGTCTCACATCAACTAGGCGTATCAACGGGCTATGGAGATGCCCATCAATAGGTATCAATGTGAGTGAGTAGGGATTGCCATGCAACGGATGCACTAGAGCTATAAATGTATGAAAGCTCAACAAAAGAAACTAAGTGGGTGTGCATCCAACTTTGCTTGCTCACGAAGACCTAGGGCAATTTGAGGAAGCCCATCATTGGAATATACAAGCCAAGTTCTATAATGTAAAATTCCCACTAGTATATGAAAGTGACAACATATGAGACTCTCTATATGAAGAACATGGTGCTACTTTGAAGCACAATATATGAGACTTGCTATATCATGGTGCTACTTTGAAGCACAAGTGTGGAAAAAAGGATAGTAGCATTGCCCCTTTTTATTTATTTTCTTTTTTGGGGCCTTCTTTTTTTCTTTGACCTTTCTCTTTTTTATTGGGACAATGCTCTATTGAATGATGATCATCACACTTCTATTTATTTACAACTCAATGATTACAACTCGATTCTAAAACAAAGTATGACTCTATATGGATGCCTCCGGCGGTGTACCGGGATATGCAATGAATCAAGAGTGACAAGTATGAAAGAATTATGAACGGTAGCTTTGCCACAAATACTATGTCAACTACATGATCATGCTAAGCAATATGACAACGATGAATATGTCATGATGAACTAGATGGTGGAAAGTTGCATGGCAATATATCTCGGAATGGCTATGGAAATGCCGTAATAAGTAGGTATGGTGGCTTTTTTGAGGAAGGTATATGGTAGGTGTATGATACCGGCGAAAGGTGCGCGGTATTAGAGAGGCTAGCAAAGGTGGAAGGGTGAGAGTGCGTATAATCCATGGACTCAACATTAGTCATAAAGAACTCATATACTTATTGCAAAAATCTAGAAGTTATCAAAGCAAAGTATTACGCACATGCTCCTAGGAGGATAGATTGGTAGGAAAAGACCATCGCTCGTCCCCGACCGCCACTCATAAGGAAGACAATCAATAAATAAATCATGCTCCGACTTCATCACATAACGGTTCACCATACGTGCATGCTACGGAAATCACAAACTCTAACACAAGTATTCTTTAAATTCACAACTACTCAACTAGCATGACTTTAATATTATCACCTCCATATCTCAAAACAATTATCATGCTTCAACCTTTTCTTAGTATTCAACACACTCAAAAGAAATTTTCACAAATCTTGAATACCAAGCATATTATTATTAAGAAAATTACCATGCTATTAAGAGACTCTCAAAATAATTTAAGTGAAGCATGAGAGATCAATAGTTTCTTTAAAACAAATCCACCACCGTGCTCTAAAATATCTAAGTGAAGCACATAGAGCAAAATTATAACGCTCAAAAGATATAAGTGAAGCACCTAGAGCAAAACTACTTAGCTCAAAAGATATAAGTGAAGCACATAGAGCAAAACTACTTAGCTCAAAAGATATAAGCGAAGCACATAGAGTATTCTATCAAATTTTAACTCATGTATGGCTCTCTCAAAAGGTGTGTACAGCAAGGATGATTGTGGCATTCTAAGACACAAAGACACAAATAATACAAGACGATCCAAGCAAAACACATATCATGTTGGTGAATAAAAATATAGCTCCAAGTAAATTACCGATGGAAGTGGACGAAAGAGGGGATGCCTTCCGGGGCATCCCCAAGCTTTGACTTTTTGGTGTCCTTAGATTATATTGGGGGTGCCATGGGCATCCCCAAGCTTAGGCTCTTGCCACTCCTTGTTCCATGATCCATCAAAAGAACTTACCCAAAACTTGAAAACTTCACAACACAAAACTCAAAATAGAAAACTCGTGAGCTCCGTTAGCGAAAGAAAACAAAAGACCACTTCAAGGTACTGTAATGAACTAATTCTTTATTTATATTGGTGTTAAACCTACTGTATTCCAACTTATCTATGGATTATAAACTATTTTACTAGCCATAGATTCATCAAAATAAGCAAACAACACACGAAAAACAGAATCTGTCAAAAACAGAACAGTCTGTAGTAATCTGTAGCTAGCGCAAGATCTGGAACCCCAAAAATCCTAAAATAAATTTCTGGACGTGAGGAATTTATCTATTAATCATCTGCAAAAATAATTAACTAAATAGAACTTTTCAAATAAAAATTACAGCAGTTCTCGTGAGTGCTAAAGTTTCTGTTTTTTTACAGCAAGATCAACAAGACTTTCCCCAAGTCTTCCCAACGGTTCTACTTGGCACAAACACTAATTAAACACAAAAAACACAACCAAAACAGAGGCTAAATAATTTATTTATTACTAAGCAGGAGCAAAAATCAAGGAATTAAAATAAAATTGGGTTTCCTCCCAACAAGCGCTATCGTTTAACGCCCCTAGCTAGGCATAAAAGCGAGGATAGATCTAGGTATTGCCATCTTTGGCAGGCAATCCATAAGTGGCTCTCATGATAGTTTCATATGGTAATTTTATGTTCTTTCTATGAAAGTGTTCCATGCCCTTTTTTAATGGAAATTTAAATCTAATATTCCCTTCCTTCATATCAATAATCGCACCAACCGTTCTAAGGAAAGGTCTACCAAGAATAATAGGGCAAGAAGGATTGCAATCTATATCAAGAACAATGAAATCTACGGGCACATAATTCCTATTTGAAACAATAAGAACATCATTAATCCTTCCCATAGGTTTCTTAATAGTGGAATCCGCAAGATGCAAGTTTAGAGAGCAATCATCAAAATTATAGAAATCTATTAAATCACACAAAGTCTTGGGAATAGTAGAGACACTAGCACCCAAATCACACAAAGCATAAAACTCATGATCTTTAATTTTAATTTTAATAGTTGGTTCCCACTCATCATAGAGTTTTCTAGGGATAGAAACTTTCAACTCAAGTTTTTCTTCATAAGATTGCATCAAGGCATCAACAATATGTTCGGTGAAGGCTTTATTTTGACTATAAGCATGTGGAGAATTTAGCACGGATTGCAACAAGGAAATACAATCAATTAAAGAGCAACTTTCATAATTAAATTCCTTGAAATCCAATATAGTGGGTTTAGCAACATCTAGATTTTTTTTCTTTCAATCCCACTTTCATCAATTTCATCATTAAGATCTAAATACTCCGAATGTTTAGAACGCCTTCTAGGTAAAGGAAGATCATATTCAGTTTCATCAAGATTCATATTGCAAAACAAAGATTTAATAGGGGACACATCAATAACTTTTAGATCTTCATCTTGATTTTCATAGGAATTGGAGGAACACGCTTTAATAAAGGCATCTTTGGAAGCACGCATCCTAGCGGTTCTTTCCTTGCACTCATCAATGGAAATTCTCATGGCTTTGAGAGACTCATTGATATCATGTTTAGGAGGAATAGATCTAAGCTTTAAAGAATCAATCTCAAGAGAAATTCTATCAATGTTTCTAGCCAAATCATCAACTTTAAGCAATTTCTCCTCAAGCAAAGCATTAAAATTCTTTTGTGAATTCATAAATTCTTTAACACTATTCTCAAATTCAGAGGGCATCTTATTATAATTTCCATAAGAGTTGTTGTAGGAATTCCCATAATTATTAGAAGGATTACTAGGATATGGCCTAGGATTAAAATTTCCTCTATAAGCGTTGTTACCAAAATTATTCCTACCAACAAAATTCACGTCCATAGATTCATTGTTATTCTCAATCAAAGTAGACAAAGGCATATAATTAGGATCAGAAGAAACACTCTTAGTAGCAAATAATTTCATAAGTTCATCCATCTTTCCAATCAAAACATTAATTTCTTCTATCGCATGCACTTTTTATTACAAGATCTTTCAGTATGCCATTTAGAATAATTAACCATAATATTATCTAGGAGTTTAGTAGCATCTCCTAAAGTGATTTCCATAAAAGTGCCTCCCGCGGCCGAATCTAAAAGATTTCTAGAAGCAAAATTCAATCCGGCATAAAATTTTTGTATGATCATCCACAAATTCAAACCATGAGTAGGGCAATTACGTATCATTAATTTCATTCTCTCCCAAGCTTGTGCAACATGTTCATGATCAATTTGTTTAAAGTTCATAATATCATTTCTAAGAGAGATGATCTTAGCGGGAGGAAAATACTTAGAGATAAAAGCATTTTTGCACTTGTTCCATGAATCAATACTATTTTTAGGCAAAGACGAAGACCAAGCTTTAGCACGATCTCTAGCGAAAAAGGAAATAGCTTCAATTTAACGACATCATTATTGACATCTTTTTTCTTTTGCATATCACATAAATCAATGAAGCTATTCAGATGAGTAGCGGCATCTTCACTAGGAAGGCCGGCGAATTGATCTTTCATAACAAGATTCAACAAAGCAGTATTATTTTCACAAGATTCAGCATAGGTAAGAGGAGCAATCGGAGTGCTAAGGAAATCATTATTATTGGTATTGGTAAAGTCACACAATTTAGTAGCATCTTGAGCCATCGCGACAAACAAGCAATCTAACACACGGGCAAACAAAAAGCAAGCGGGCAAAAAGAGGAAAATATAGAGGGAGGATAGAGAGAGAGAGGGTGAATAAAACGGCAAGGGTGAATTTGGGGGAGAGGAAAATGAGAGGAAAATGGCAAATAATGTAATGCGAGAGATAAGGATTGTGATGGGTACTTGGTATGTTGACTTTTTGCGTAGACTCCCCGGCAACGGCGCCAGAAATCCTTGCTACGTCTTGAGCTTGCATTGGTTTTCCCCGAAGAGGAAGGGATGATGCAGCAGAGTAGTGTAAGTATTTCCCTCAGTTTTTGAGAACCAAGGTATCAATCTAGTAGGAGACCACACTCAAGTCCCTTGTACCTGCACAAAATGATAGCTACCCGCAACCAACGCGATTAGGGGTTGTCAATCCCTTCACGATCACTTACGAGAGTGAGATCTGATAGATATAATATTTTTGGTATTTTTGGTATAAAGATGCAAAGTAAAAAGTAAAGGCAAAGTAAAAAAGCAAAGCAATATTAAAGTGATAGAGATTGATATGATAAGAATAGACCCGGGGGCCATAGGTTTCACTAGTGGCTTCTCTCAAGAGCATAAGTATTCTACGGTGGGTGAACAAATTACTATTGAGCAATTGACAGAATTGAGCATAGTTATGAGAATATCTAGGCATGATCATGTATATAGGCATCACGTCCGTGACAAGTAGATCGGAACGATTCTGCATCTACTACTATTACTCCACTCATCAACCGCTATCTAGCAAACATCGAGAGTACTAAGTTAAAAACAGAGTAACGCCTTAAGCAAGATGACATGATGTAGAGAGATAAATTCATGCAATATGAAATAAACCCCATCTTGTTATCCTCGATGGCAACGATACAATACGTGCCTTGCTGCCCCTTCTGTCACTGGGTAAGGACACCGCAAGATCGAACCCAAAGCTAAGCACTTCTCCCATGGCAAGAACTACCAATCTAGTTGGCCAAACCAAATGGATAATTCGAAGAGACTTGCAAAGATAACCAATCATACATAAAAGAATTCAGAGAAGATTAAAATATTATTCATAGATAGACTTGATCATAAACGCACAATTCATTGGTCTCAACAAACACACCGCAAAAAGAAGATTACATCGAATAGATCTCCACAAGAGAGGGGGAGAACTTTGTATTGAGATCCAAAAAGAGAGAAGAAGCCATCTAGCTACTAACTATGGACCCGAAGGTCTGAGGTAAACTACTCACACTTCATCGGAGAGGCTAGGATGATGTAGAAGCCCTCCGTGATGACGGCCCTCTTCCGGCGGAGCTCCGGAACAGGCCCCAAGATGGGATCTCGTGGATACAGAAAGTTGCGGCGGTGGAATTAGGTTTTTGGCTCCTGTTCTGATCGTTTGGGGGTACGTGTGTATATATAGGGGGAAGGAGTACGTCGGTGGAGCACCGAGGGGCCCACGAGGCAGGGGGCGCACCCTAGGGGGAGGGGGCCACGCTCGTGACCTCCTCTTTGACCCCCTAGAGTAGGGTCCAAGTCTCCTAGATCACGTTCGGTGAGAAAATCACGTTCCCGAAGATTTTATTCCGTTTGGACTCCGTTTGATATTCTGTTTATCCGAAACACTGAAATAGGCAAAAACAGCAATTCTGGGCTGGGCCTCCGGTTAATAGGTTAGTCCCAAAAATAATATAAAAGTGGAAAATAAAGCCCAATATAGTCCAAAACACTAGATAATATAGCATGGAGCAATCAAAAATTATAGATACGTTGGATACGTATCAATACCTTGGTTCTTTACTGAGGGAAATACTTATCTCTACTTTGATGCATCACCCTTTCCTCTTCAAAGAAAAAATCAACCCAAGCTCAAGAAGTAGCAGGAAGGATTTCTGGCGCCATTGCCGGGGAGGTTCTACATCAAGCCTACCAAGTACCTAGCGTAAACTCTCATCTCTTGCATTACATTATTTGCCATTTGCCTCTTGTTTTCCTCTCCCTCACTTCTAAAACGTTTTCAGAAAAAACACAAAACTATTTGCCTTTATTCGCCTTCTTTCGTTCGTCTTTTTGTTTGCTTGTGTGATAGATTACTTGCTTTTGTCATGACGTCTCAAGAAAATTCCAAGTTGTGTGAATTTTCCAACACTAATAATAATGATTTTATGAATACTCCGATTGCTCCCACCATTAGTGCGGAATCTTATGAAATTAATGCCGCTTTGTTGAATCTCATTATGAAAGAACAATTTTCTGCTAGTCCTAATGAAGAGTTGCATACCGTCTAAATACTTTCGTTGAGTTGTGTGATATGCAAAAGGAAAAAGATGTGGACGGTGATATTGCTAAATTGAACCTATTTCCGTTCTCACTACGAGATCGTGCTAAAACTTGGTTTTCATCTTTGCCTAAAAATAGTATTTATTCATGGAATAGGGGTAAAGATGCTTTTATTTCCAAGTATTTTCATCCGCTAAGATCATCTCCCTTAGGAATGATATAATGGATTTTAAGCAACTTGATCATGAAATTGATGATAAGAAATTTCCCTACTCATGGTTTAAGTTTATGGATGATCATACAAAAAATTTATGCCGGGTTGAATATTGCATCTAGAAATATTTTTAGATTCCGTCGTGGGAGGTACTTTTATGTAAATCACATTACGAGAATCTACTAAAATCCTAAATAATATTATGGCAAATTACTCTCAATGGTATACCGAAAGATCGTCTACTAGTAACAAAAGTGCATGTGATTGAAGAAATTAATACTTTGAGTGGAAAGATGGATGAACTTATGAAATTCATTGCTATTAAGAGTGATCCTATTGATCCTAATGATATGCCTTTGTCCACTTTTATTAAGAATAATATGAATCTATGGATGTGAATTTGTTGGTAGGAACAATTTTGTTAATAATGCCTATAGAGGCAATTTCAACCCTAGGCCGTTTCCTAGTAATTCATCTAATAATTATGGTAATTACTACAACTATTCTTATGGAAATTATAATAAGATACCCTCTTATCTTGAGAATAATATTAAAGATTTCACTAATTCTCAAAAGATTTTCAATGCTATGGTAGAAGGAAAATTGCTTAGGATTGATGATTTGACTAGAAACCTTGATAGAATTTCTCATGAGATTGATTCTTTTAAGATTAGATCTATGCCACCCAATATTGATATCAATGAATCTCTGAAAGCTATTAAAATTTCTATGAATGAAAATAGAGAGAGAACCGCTAGGTTGCATGCTAAGAGAGATTGGCTAGAAAAAGCATGTTCTTCTAGTTTTCGTGATAATAATGATGAAGATCTTAAAGTGATTGGTGTGAATCCTATTGAATCTTCGTTTGCTAATATAAAACTTGATAAAGAAGGGACTAGAGATGAGTCAACTTTAGCTAGAAGGCGTCCCAATAATTTGGAGGCTGAAGATATTAATGGCAAAATTGATAAAAGAGGGATTGGCGAGGTCAAAACTTAAAGTAGCAATGAACCGACTCTTTTGGATTTCAGGGATTCCAATTACGATAATTGTTATTTAATAGATTGTATTTTCTTGTTGCAATCCATGCTTAATTCACCTCATTCTTATAATCAAAATAAGGCTTTTACTAAACATATCATGGATGATGATGAAATCTGTTGAGGAAAGATTTGAGTTGGAAGTTTCAATCCCTAGAAAGCTTTATGATGAATGGGAACCTACAATTAAAATTAATATTAAAGATTATGTGTGCAATGCTTTGTGTGATTTGGGTGCTAGCATTTCAACTATCCCAAAAACTTTATGTGATGTGTTAGGTTTCCATGAACTTGATAATTGTTCTTAAAATTTGCACTTACCGGGTTGCGCTATTAAGAAACCTATGGGAAGGATTAATGATGTTCTTATTGTTGCAGATAGTAATTATGTGCCCATAGATTTTATTGTGCTTGATACAGATTGCAATCCTACATGCCCTATTATAGTTGGTAGACCTTCCCTTAGAACGATTGGTGCAATTATTGATATGAAAGAAGGAAACATTAGATTTCAATTTCCATTAAGGAAGGTCATGGAAAACTTTCCAAGAAAGAAAATTAGGTTACCATATGAATCTATTATGAGGGCTACTTATGGATTAAATACCAAAGATGACAATACCTAGATTGTTGCATTATGCCTAGCTAGGGGCATAAAACAATAGCGCTTGTTGGGAGGCAAACCAATTTTATTTTGTGTTTTTTTGTTTTTGCTACTGTTTTTCAATAAATACACAATATTAATTCTATACTAATTGTGTTTTAGTGTTTGTACCAAGTAAGACCCTTGGGATGGTCTATGGTGATAGTTGATTTGATTTTGCTGAAAAACAGAAACTTATGCGCCCAGCAACAGAATTGTTAAAATTCACTGGATTGTGATAAATTTCTGGATTTTTTTACACAATATTGAAATACAAATTTACCGGGATCTCCTATTTTTCAGAATTTTTTTAGCTATAGAAGTATATGAAATTTCCAGATTACTACAGATTGTTCTATTTTTGACAGATTCTGTTTTCATTGTGTTGTTTGCTTATTTTGATGAATCTATGGTTAGTATCGGGGGGGTATGAACCATGGATAAGTTGGAATATAGTATATATAACACCAATATAAAGTGGTGATTTACTTTATTATACTAATGGAGCTTATGAGTTTTCTGTTGAGTTTTGTGTTGTGAACTTTTCAAGTTTTGGGTAAAGATTTGACGGACTACAAAATAAGGAGTGGCAAGATCCTAAGCTTGGGGATGCCCAAGGCACCCCAAGGTAATATGCAAGGAAAACCAAGCATCTAAGCTTGGGGATGCCCCGGATGACATCCCCTCTTTTGTCTACAATCCATCGGTAAATTTACTTGAGGCTATATTTTTATTCACCACATGATATGTGTTTTACTTGGAGCGTCTTGTATTATATGAGTCTTTGCTTTTTAGTTTTCCACAATCATCCTTGGTGTACACACATTTTGAGAGGGAAACATATTAATCGTGAATTTATTAGAATACTCTATGTGCTTCACTTATATCTTCTAGGCAGTTGCTCTACTGCTTCACTTATATCTTTTTAGAGCACGACGGTGGTTTTATTTTGTAGAAATTGATGAACTCTCATGCTTCACTTATATTATTTTGAGAGTCTTAAAAATAGTATGGCAATTTGCTTAGGTTATGAATTTGGTCCTAATATGATGGGTATCCAAGAGGGATATAATAAGAACTTTCATAAAGAGTATTGAATATATGAGAAGTTTGATTCCTTGCATTTGTTTTGAGATATAAAGATGGTGATATGAGAGTCATGCTAGAGAGTAATTGTTGATTAGTAGAAATACTTTTGTTAAAGTTTGTGATTCCTGAAGCATACACGTATGGTCTATCGTTATGCGATGACGTTAGAGCATGATTTATTTTTGATTGTCTTCCTTATGAGTGGCGGTCAGAGACGAGCGATGGTATTTTCCTACCAATCTATCCCCCTAGGAGCATGCGTATTAGTACTTCGCTTTGATGGCTAATAAATTTTTGCAATAAGTATGTGAGTTCTTTATGTCTAATGTTGAGTCCATGGATTATACGCACTCTCACCCTTCCACCATTGCTAGCCACTCTAGTACCACGCAACTTTCGCTAGTGCATTAAACCCACCATATACCCTTCCTCAAAACAGCCACCATACCTACCTATTATGGCATTTTCATAGCCATCATTGCACATCCTGGTACACCGTCGGAGGCATTCATATAGAGTCATATCTTTGTTCTAGTATCGAGTTGTAATTCTTGAGTTGTAAGTAAATAAAAGTGTGATGATCATCATTATTAGAGCATTGTCCCATGTGAGGAAAGGATGATGGAGGCTATGATTCTCCCACAAGTCGGGATAAGACTCCAGACTTAAAATAAAAAGAGGCCAAATAGCCCAAATAAAAAAGAGCCCAAAAAGAAAAAAAGAGAAAAAGAGAGAAGGGACAATATTACTATGCTTTTTCACACTTGTGCTTCAAAATAGCACCATGTCCTTCATGATAGAGAGTCTCCTATTTTATCACTTTCATATACTAGTGGGAACTTTTCATTATAGAACTTGGCTTCTATATTCCAATGATGGGCTTCCTCAAATTGCGCTAGGTCTTCGTGAGCAAGGAAGTTGGTGTTGGGGAAAGTAGTATTTCAAAAAAATTCCTATGATCACGCAAGATCAATCTAAGAGAAGCATAGCAACGAGTAGGGAGAGTGTGTCCACGTACCCTTGTAGACCGAAAGTGGAAGCGTTTAGTAACGCGGTTGATGTAGTCGAACGTTTTCTCGATCCAACCGATCCAAGTACCGAATGCACGGCACCTCCGTGATCTGCACACATTCAACTCGGTGACGTCCCTCGAACTCTTGATCCAGTTGAGGCCGAGGGAGAGTTTCATCAGCATGACGGCGTGGTGACGGTGATGATGAAGTTCACCGGCGCAGGGCTTCGCCTAAGCACTACGACGATATGACCGAGGTGTGTTTCTATGGAGGTGGGCACCGCACACAGCTAAAATATTAAGTTGTGTGTCTATGGGGTGCCCCCCTCCCCCATATATAAAGGATTTGAGGAGCGGGAGGGGCGGCCTCCTAGGGCGCGCCCCAAGGGGGGATTCCTACTCCTACTAGGAGTAGGTTTCCCCCCTTTCCTAGTCCAACTAGGAGGGGGAAGGAAGGGAAGAGGGAGAGAAGGAAAGGGGGGCGGCCCCCCAAACCCTACCCCAATTCGGATTGGGACTAGGGGGCGCGCGCCACACCTGGACGCCTCCTCCTCTCTTCCACTATGGCCCATCAAGGCCCATTAACTCCTCGGGGGGTTTCGGTAACCCCCCGGTACTCCGGTATATGCCCTAACTCATCTGAAACCATTCCGGTGTCCAAACATAACCTTCTAATATATCAATCTTCTTGTCTCGATCATTTCGAGACTCCTCATCATGTCCGTGGTCTCATATGGGACTCCGAACTACCTTCGGTACATCAAAACACATAACTCATAATACCGATCATCATCGAACGTTAAGCGTGTGGACCCTACGGGTTCGAGAACTATGTAGACATGACTGAGACTCATCTGTGATCAATAACCAATAGCTGAAGTTGGATGCTCATATTGGTTCCTACATATTCTATGAAGATCTTTATCGATCAAATCGCATAACAACATACGTTGTTCCCTTTGTCATCGTTATGTTACTTGCCTGAGATTCGATCATCGGTATCATCATACCTAGTTCAATCTCGTTACCAACAAGTCTCTTTACTCGTTCCATAATGCATCATCCTGTAAGTAACTCATTAGTCACATTGCTTGCAAGGCTTATAGTGATGTGCATTACCGAGAGGGCCCAGAGATACCTCTCCGACAATCAGAGTGACAAATCCTAATCTCGATCTATGCCAACTCAACAAACACCATCGTAGACACTTGTATGGCATCTTTATAATCACCCAGTTATGTTGTGACGTTTGATAGCACACTAAGTGTTCCTCCGGTATTCGGGAGTTGCATAATCTCATAATCATAGGAACATGTATAAGTTATGAAGAAAGCAATAGCAATAGACTAAACGATCATTTTGCTAAGCTAACAGATGGGTCAAGTCAATCACATCATTATCTAATGATGTGATCTCGTTCATCAAATGACAACTCATGTCTATGGCAAGAAAACTTAACCATCTTTTGATTAACGAGCTATTCAAGTAGAGGCATACTAGTGACACTCTGTTTGTTTACACATTCACACATGTACTAAGTTTCCGGTTAATACAATTCTAGCATGAATAATAAACATTTATCATGATATAAGGAAATATAAATAAAAACTTTATTACTGCCTCTAGGGCATGTTTCCTTCAGTCTCCCACTTGCACTAGAGTCAATAATCTATATTACATTGTAATGATTCTAACACCCATGGAGTCTTGGTGTTGATCATGTTTTGTTCATGAGAGAGGCTTAGTCAACGGGTCTGCAACATTCAGATCCGTATCTATCTTGCAAATCTCTATGTCCCCCTCCTTGACTTGATCGCGGATGGAATTGAAGCGTCTCTTGATGTGCTTGGTTCTCTTGTGAAATCTGGATTCCTTTGCCAAGGCAATTGCACCAGTATTGTCACAAAAGATTTTCATTGGACCCGATTCACTAGGTATGACACCTAGATCGGATATGAACTCCTTCATCCAGACTCCTCCATTTGCTGCTTCCAAAGCAGCTATGTACTCCACTTCACACGTAGATCCTGCCATGACGCTCTTCTTGGAACTGCACCAACTGACAGCTCCACCCTTCAATAAAAATACGTATCCGGTTTGTGACTTAGAGTCATCTGGATCAGTGTCAAAGCTTGCATCGACGTAACCGTTTACGAAAAGCTCTTTGTCACCTCCATAAACGAGAAACATATCCTTCGTCCTTTTCAGGTATTTCAGGATATTCTTGACCGCTGTCCAGTGATCCACTCCTGGATTACTTTGGTACCTCCCTGCTAAACTAATTGCAAGGCACATATTAGGTCTGGCACACAACATTGCATACATGATAGAACCTATGGCTGAAGCATAGGGAATGACTTTCATTTTCTCTCTATCTTTTGCGGTGGTCGGGCATTGAGTCTGACTCAACTTCACACCTTGTAACACAGGCAAGAACCCTTTTCTTTGCTTTAACCATTTTTAACTTCTTCAAAACTTTATCAAGGTATGTGCTTTGTGAAAGTCCAATTAAGCATCTTGATCTATCTCTATAGATCTTGATGCCCAATATATAAGCAGCTTCACTGAGGTCTTCCATTGAAAAATGCTTATTCAAGTATCCTTTTATGCTATTCAGAAATTCAGTATCATTTTCGATCAACATTATGTCATCTACATATAATATCAGAAATGCTACAGAGATCCCACTCACTTTCTTGTAAATACAGGCTTCTCCAAAAGTCTGTATAAAACCATATGCTTTGATCATACTATCAAAGCGCATATTCCAACTCCGAGAGGCTTGCACCAGTCCATAAATGGATCGTTGGAGCTTGCACACTTTGTTAGCACCTTTTGGATCGACAAAACCTTCTGGTTGCATCATATACAACTCTTCTTTAAGATATCCATTATGGAATGCAGTTTTGACATCCATTTGCCAAATTTCATAATCATAAAATGCGGCAATTGCTAACATGATTCAGGCGGACTTAAGCATCGCTACAGGTGAGAAGGTCTCATTGTAGTCAACTCCTTGAACTTGTCGAAAAACTTTCGCAACAAGTCGAGCTTTGTAGATAGTAATATTACCGTTAGCGTCAGTCTTCTTCTTGAAGATCCATTTATTCTCTATGGCTTGCCGATCATCGAGCAAGTCAACCAAAGTCCACACTTTGTTCTCATACATGGATCCCATCTCAGATTTCATGGCCTCAAGCCATTTCATGGAATCTGGGCTCATCATCGCTTCCTCATAGTTCGTAGAATCGTCATGGTCAAGTAACATGACCTCCAGAACAGGATTACAGTACCACTCTGGTGCGGATCTTACTCTGGTTGACCTACGAGGTTTAGTGGTAACTTGATCAGAAGTTTCATGATCATCATCATTAGCTTCCTCGCTTACTGGAGTAGGAATCACAGGAACTGATTTTTGTGATGAACTACTTTCCAATAAGGGAGCAGGTACAGTTACCTCATCAAGTTCTACTTTCCTCCCACTCACTTCTTTCGAGAGAAACTCCTTCTCTAGAAAGGATCCATTCTTAGCAACGAATATCTTGCCTTCGGATCTGTGATAGAAGGTACCCAATAGTATCCTTTGGGTATCCTATGAAGACACATTTCTCCAATTTGGGTTCGAGCTTATCAGGTTGAAACTTTTTCACATAAGCATCACAGCCCCAAACTTTAAGAAACGACAACTTGGGTTTCTTGCCAAACCATAGTTCATATGGTGTCATCTCAACAGATTTATATGGTGCCCTATTTAACGTGAATGGAGCCATCTCTAAAGCACAACCCCAAAATGATAGCGGTAAATCAGTAAGAGAGATCATAGATCGCACCATATCTAATAAAGTACGATTACGACGTTCGGACACACCATTACGCTTTTGTGTTCCGGGTGGCGTGAGTTGCGAAACTATTCCGTATTGTTTCCAATGAAGACCAAACTCGTAACTCAAATATTCTCCTCCATGATCAGACCATAGAAACTTTATTTTCTTGTTATGATGGTTTTCCACTTCACTCTGAAGTTCTTTGAACTTTTCAAATGTTTCAGACCTATGTTTCATCAAGTAGATATAACCGTATCTGCACAAATCATCTGTGAAGGTCATAAATAATGATACCCGCCGTGAGCATCAACACTCATCGGACCGCATACATCAGTATGTATTATTTCCAACAAGTCTGTTGCTCGCTCGACTGTTCCAGAGAACGGAATCTTAGTCATCTTGCCCATGAGGCATGGTTTGCAAGCATCAAGTGATTCATAATCAAGTGATTCCAAAAGCCCATCAGTATGGAGTTTCTTCATGCGCTTTACACCAATATGACCTAAACGATGGTGCCACAAATAGGTTGCACTATCATTATTAAACTTATATCTTTTGGCTTCAATACTATGAATATGTGTATCACTACTATCAAGATTTAGTAAAAATAGACCACTCATCAAGGGTGCATGGCCATAAAAGATAGCACTCATATAAATAGAACAACCATTATTCTCTGATTTAAATGAATAACTGTCTCGCATCAAACAAGATCCAGATATAATGTTCATGCTTAACGCTGGCACCAAATAACAATTATTCAGGTCTAAAACTAATCCCGAAGGTAGATGTAGAGGTAGCGTGCCGATGTTGATCACATCGACTTTGGAACCATTTACCACGCGCATCGTCACCTCGTCCTTAGCCAATCTTCGCTTAATCCATAGCCCCTGTTTCGAGTTGCAAATATTAGCAACAGAACCAGTATCAAATACCCAGGCGTTACTGCGAGCATTAGTAAGGTACACAACAATAACATATATATCAAATAAACCTTTCACTTTGACATCCTTCTTTTCCGCCAAATACTTGGGGCAGTTCAGCTTCTAGTGACCAGTCCCTTTGCTGTAGAAGCACTCAGTCTCAAGCTTAGGTCCAGACTTGGGCTTCTTCTCTTGAGCAGCAACTTGCTTGCCATTCTTCTTGAAGTTCCCCTTCTTCCCTCTACCCTTTTTCTTGAAACTAGTGGTCTTGTTGACCATCATAACTTGATGCTCCTTCTTGATTTCTACCTCCGCAGCCTTTAGCATTGCGAAGAGCTCGGGAATCGTCTTATCCATCTCTTGCACATTATAGTTCATCATGAAGCTTTTGTAGCTTGGTGGAAGTGATTGAAGAACTCTGTCAATGACACTATCAACTGGAATATTAACTCCCAGCTAAGTTAAGTGATTGTGGTACCCAGACATTCTCTGTATATGCTCACTGACAAAACTATTCTCCTCCATTTTGCAGCTATAGAACTTATTGGAGACTTCATATCTCTCAGTCCAGGCAATATTAAATTCAACTCCTGGAACATCTCATATGCTCCATGATGTTCAAAATGTTGTTGAAGTCCCGGTTCTAAGCCGTAAAGCGTGGCACACTGAACTATCGAGTAGTCATCAGCTTTGCTCTGCCAGTCGTTCATAACATCTGGTGTTGCTCCTGCAGGGGGTTTGGCACCCAGCAGTGCTTTCAGGACGTAATTCTTCTGTGCAGCAATGAGGATAATCCTCAAGTTACGGACCCAGTCCATGTAATTGCTACCATCATCTTTCAACTTAGCTTTCTCTAGGAACACATTAAAATTCAATGGAACAACAGCACGGGCCATTTAT
This sequence comes from Triticum urartu, assembly GCF_003073215.2. Taxonomy (NCBI): domain Eukaryota; kingdom Viridiplantae; phylum Streptophyta; class Magnoliopsida; order Poales; family Poaceae; genus Triticum; species Triticum urartu. Next base: position 218,711,569 of record NC_053023.1, on the reverse strand, counting down.
CTACAACAACATAAACATGCAAAATACTATCAGGTACTAAGTTCATGGTAAATTAAAGTTCAATTAATCATATTACTTAAGAACTCCCACTTAGGTAGACATCCCTCTAATCATCTAAGTGATCACGTGATCCATATCAACTAAACCATGTCCGATCATCACGTGAGATGGAGTAGTTTTCAATGGTGAACATCACTATGTTGATCATATCTACTATATGATTCATGCTTGACCTTTCGGTCTCAGTGTTCCAAGGCCATATCTGCATATGCTAGGCTCATCAAGTTTAAATCGAGTATTAATTCTGCATGTGCAAAACTGGCTTGCAGCCGTTGTATGTGAACGTAGAGCTTATCACCCCCGATCATCACGTGGTGTCTCGGCACGAAGAACTGTAGCAACGGTGCATACTCAGGGAGAACACTTGTACCTTGAAATTTAGTGAGAGATCATCTTATAATGCTACCGCTGTACTAAGCAAAATAAGATGCATAAAGGATAAACATCACATGCAATCAATATAAGTGATATGATATGGCCATCATCATCTTGTGCCTTTGATCTCCATCTTCAAAGCACCGTTATGATCACCATCGTCACCGGCTTGACACCTTGATCTCCATCGTAGCATCATTGTCATCTCGCCAACTATTGCTTCTACGACCATCGCTACCGCTTAGTGATAAAGTAAAGCAATTACATGGCGATTGAATTTCATACAATAAAGCGACAACCATATGGCTCCTGCCAGTTGCCGATTACTGTGTTAGAAAACATGATCATCTCATACAACAATTCATATAATCACATCTTGACCATATCACATCACAACATGCCCTGCAAAAACAAGTTAGACGCCCTCTACTTTGTTGTTGCAAGTTTTACGTCGCTGCTACGGGCTAAGCAAGAACCTTTCTTACCTACGCTTCAAAACCACAATGATTTTTCGTCAAATTTGATGTTTTAACCTTCAATAAGGACTGGGCGTAGTCACACTTGATTCAACTAAAGTTGGAGAAAAAGACACCCACTAGCCACCTGTGTGCGAGGCACGGCGGTAGAACTAGTCTCATGAACGCGGTCATGTAATGTTGGTCTGGGCTGCTTCATCCAACAATACCGCTGAATCATAGTATTACATGCTGGTAAGCAGTATGACTATTATCGCCGAAACCTCTGTGTTCTAGTCGTGCATATAACATCTACACATAGACCTGTCTCGGATGCCACTGTTGGGGAACGTAGTATTTCAAAAAAATTCCTACGGTCATGCAAGATCTATCTAGGAGAAGCATAGCAACGAGCGGAGAGAGTTTGTCCACGTACCCTCGTAGACCGAAAGCGGAAGTGTTTAGTAACACGGTTGATGTAGTCGAACGTCTTCGTGATCCAACCGATCCAAGTACCGAATTCACGGCACCTCCGTGATCTGCACACGTTCATCTCGGTGACATCCCTTGAACTCTTGATCCAGTTGAGGCTGAGGGAGAGTTTCTTCAGCACGACGACGTGGTGACGGTGATGATGAATTTCGTCGGCGCATGGCTTCGCCTAAGCACTGCGATGATATGACTGAGGTGTGTTTCTGTGGAGGGGGGCACCGCTCACGGCTAAAAGATCAACTTGTGTGTCTATGGGGTGCCCCCTCCCCCGTATATAAAGGAGTGGAGGAGGGGGAGGGCCGGCCTCCTAGGGCGCGCCCCAAGGGGGAATTCCTACTCCTACTAGGAGTAGGTTTTCCCCCTTTCCTAGTCCAACTAGGAGGGGGAAGGAAGGGAAGAGGGAGAGAAGGAAAGGGGGGCCGCCCCCCAAGCCCTACCCCAATTTGGATTGGGCCTAGGGGGGTGCACGCCACACCTGGCCGCCTCCGCCTCTCTTCCACTATGGCCCATCAAGGCCCATTAACTCCCTGGGGTGTTCTGGTAACCCCCCGGTACTCTGGTATATGCCCGAACTCATCTGAAACCATTTCGGTGTCCAAACATAACCTTCCAATATATTAATCTTCATGTATCGAACATTTCGAGACTCCTCATCATGTCCGTGGTCTCATCCGGGACTCCGAACTACCTTCGGTACATCAAAACACATAAACTCATAATACCGATCGTCATCGAACGTTAAGCATGTGGACCCTACGGGTTCGAGAACTATGTAGACATGACCGAGACTCATCTCCGGTCAATAACCAATAGCGGAACCTGGATGCTCATATTGGTTCCTACATATTCTACGAAGATCTTTATCGGTCAAACTGCATAACAACATACGTTGTTCCCTTTGTCATCGGTATGTTACTTGCCCGAGATTCGATCGTCGGTACCATCATACCTAGTTCAATCTCGTTACTAGAAAGTCTCTTTACTCATTCGGTAATGCATCATCCCATGACTAACTCATTAGTCACATTGCTTGCAAGGCTTATAGTGATGTGCATTACCGAGAGGGCCCAGAGATACCTCTCCGACAATCAGAGTGACAAATCCTAATCTCGATCTATGCCAACTCAACAAACACCATCGGAGACACTTGTAGAGCATCTTTATAATCACCCAGTTATGTTGTGACGTTTTATTGCACACTAAGTGTTCCTCTGGTGTTTGGGAGTTGCATAATCACATAGTCATATGAACATGTATAAGTTATGAAGAAAGCAATAGCAATAAACTAAACGATCATAGTGCTGAGGTAACGGATGGGTCAAGTCAATCACATCATTCTCTAATGATGTGATCCCATTCATCAAATGAGAACTCATGTCTATGTCTAGGAAACTTAACCATCTTTTGATTAACGAGCTAGTCAAGTAGAGGCATACTAGTGACACTCTGTTTGTCTATATATTCACACATGTACTAAGTTTCCGGTTAACACAATTCTAGCATGAATAATAAAAATTTATCATGATATAAGGAAATATAAATAACAACTTTATTATTTCCTCTAGGGCATATTTCCTTCAGTTGGATGCACACCCACTTAGTTTTCTTTTGATCTTTCATACACTTATAGCTCTAGTGTATCCGTTGCATGGCAATCCCTACTCACTTGCATCAGTATCAATTGATGAGCATCTCCATAGCCCATTAATATGCCTAGTCGATGTGAGACTTTCTCCTTTTTTGTCTTCTCCTCACAACATGCACATACTATATTCCACCTATAGTGCTATATCCATGGCTTATGCTCATGTATTGCGTGAAAGTTGAAAAAGCTTGAGAACATTAAAAATAAGAAACAATTGCTTGGCTTGTCATCGGGGTTGTGCATGATAAATACTTTGTGTGATGAAGATAGATCATGACAAGATTATATGATTTTGTAGGGATAACTTTCTTTAGCCATGATATTTTCAGAAGACATGATTGCTTTTATTAGTATGCTTGAAGTATTATTGTTTTTATGTCAATATTAAACTTTTGTTTTGAATATTATGGATCTGAATATTCATGCCACAATAAGAAGAATTACATTGATAAATATGTTAGATAGCATTCCACATCAAAAATTCTATTTTTATCATTTACCTACTCGAGTACGAGCAGGAATTAAGCTTGGGCATGCTTGATACGTCTCCAACATATCTATAATTTTTTATTATTCCATGCTATTATATTATTCATCTTGGATATTTTATATGCATTGATATGCTATTTTATATCATTATGGGGGCTAACCTATTAACCTACTGCCAAGTGCCAGTTGCTGTTGTTTCCTTGTTTTTGTCTTTTACAGAAAATTAATACCAAACAGAGTCCAAACAGAACGAAACTTTGTGAGGATTTTTATTGGACTAGAAGACGACCATGAAGCTTTGGGAAGAGGCCATAAGACCCACGAGGGGGCCACAAGCCCTAGGGGCACGCACCCTAGACTTGTGGGCCCCTCGTGGCTCTCCAAACCCTAATCTCCACTCTATAAATACCCAAATAATCCCCTTGTGTCAGAGGGCACACCAAAAATACTTTTCCGCCGCCGCAAGCTTCTGTTCTCGTGAGATCCCATCTTGGGGCCTTTTTCGGCACTCCACCGGAGGAGGATTCGATCACGAAGGGCTTCTACGCCAACCTTTCTGCCCTTTCAATGATGTGTGAGTAGTTTACCACGGACCTAAGAGTCCATAGCTAGTAGATATATGGCTTCTTCTCTCTCTTTGATCTTCAATACAATGTTCTCCTCGATGTTCTTGGAGATCTATTTGGTGCAATCTTCTTTTGCGACGCGTTTGTTGAGCTCCGATGAATTGTTGATTTATGATCAGATTGTCTTTGAATATCATTTGACTCTTCTCTGGACTCTTTTATGCATGATTAAGATAGCTTTGAATTTCTCTCCAAACTATCAATTTGGTTTGGCCAACTAGATTGGTTTTTCTTGCAATGGGAGAGGTGCTCTGTGATGGGTTCAATCTTGCAGTGTCACTGGTGCGCGTCGGTCCTAAACAAACAGTTTTTAACCACTTTCCACGATGGCATTTGGAACCGTCGCCAAGTGAGTGTGTGCGATAGCGTGTCCTTGGCACACGACCCAGAATTCGTCGGGGATAGGCCCTCCTGGGACCCAGGCTGGGGCCCTGTGCGATCGGGCGAGGCATCGAAACCCAATCATTTCCTTAGGTATGTACGTACCACACGATAATCCGAAAAAATCATTTCCGTAGGTATGTACATCCCACACGGTGAATCCCAGAAAAAATTCTCGTTCGTATCTATATCACACATAGTCAATCCAAGGAATATGTTTCCATTCTTATGTACATCCCACACAGTCAATCCAGGGAACACGTTTCCGTTCGGACATACATCCCACACAGTTTTATGTGTAGGCTCATGTGTGAAAGGTGTAACTATCACACACAGTTTGCCATGGTTAACGGTTTGCTTTTATCAACTATATCACACATGATTTGATGAAGAAAACTGTGTGGCATTGGGCTATCCATCGCAAGCGCTTTTTCTGCTAGAACCGTTTACAAAGGTCCATGACACATTTAGCAGGTTTATTAGTTTACAATTAATAATTCCAGTATTACGCAAATTCACATTTCATATCGAACAGATGTTTGCCAATTTCATATCAGGCACATAAATATATTATAACATCACAGTACGGTAGCTACATGAAAACAACACAGTACAACATATAGCTAGTTCAACTTCATAAGAACAATATATTCATTTTTCTGATCAAGATCATCCAGGCTTGTCTTATCCACCTCTGCTTTCAGTTTAGTAAGAACCCATTTTGCACGGGCCAACTGGGAAAGTGCCTCCTCCTTCGCCAACACCATCTTAGCAAAGTCTGATTTAAAAAATCAGAGCTCATTCTCCACCTTCAACTTTTTATCCCGCATCTTGAAATATGCTTCAGCGTTGACAACACTTTCTCCAAGCCTATGTGTGTTATCTTCCTCATACATGCTCCAGAGCTTCGCTAGGCACATATTCAAAGACTGTGGCCACTCTTGAACAACCCACTCCATGTAAGAACACTTCCGTTCATCCTATAATATTTAAAACTAGATCAGTAACAATTGTAGGGGAAATGGGTTTATAGAAACATAGAAAATCACCAATGCTTATTTTGGAAAACTGAAGAAACATGTCAATTATGTCATATCTTCTCAAAAAGATCAATGTGCAAATGAAATAATTGGTACTGAGACAACAACCAAATTATGGAACATCAGTAGCTAAAATTAACTACAACAACGCTACAAGTTCTAACTCATGTACAATAAATAACAAATTGAACATTTTATGAGGAAGGTAAATATAACCGCAACAGCATAGCAATAGTGTTTGGATGACAACAAATTGATATTAACAGGTGTGTACATGCACAAATTTAGTAACATAGAACTAATAGCACTAAGGTCGTCCACTATGTATGCCAAAACTAGGGTAAAGACAACTGTTGCTACATCTCGCATCGGTGCCCTGCACTGGCGAGCCGATGTAGCGGAAAAAAATCAGGGATCCGGACACCGGAGCACGTAGTTGCTCTGATGCCTAGTTCCTTCCTACCATAAAGATTTAGTATTTTACTGCTTGGCTGCTCGGATGTGTGGACCAAAGTTGCCTGCACAAACTGCTGAAGTGGTGCCAAATAATTTTCTAATGGCACCGCTGATGAGATGGCAACAATTTAAGATACTAGGTACAAACTGTGACACTGTCTTAGGATGCGTTTGGTTGAAGGTGTGGTATGAATGGGTTGGGACCGTGACAGTGTCTGAATCACATCTAACAAATGATTTGTAACAACGAAAGAGGGTCTAACCTTCTCTGCACATGCCAGAAACTTCCTCCCACTGTCCACAGAATCAAACACAACTAGCTTCACGCATGGAGATTGATGGTGAAAACGAGCAGATAGATCTTCAGCCACCCCGCTCGATTCGTTGCAACTGATGGTCTTAGGGAGCTACAAGAGGAAGAAATGACTCAAATCAACCGCCGGGGTCAAAATCCTTCATTCCAAGTCATAGCCCAAGAGAGAAGAGAGGCATACCCGGGTGGTGAAGGAGTAGTCGCCAGAGGAGGAACCGCTGGAGATGTCTTTGAAGAAGACCATGGCGACCCCGGCAGTAGGATGCGAGACGGCGAGAGCGAGGAAGCGGCTATGGCTTAGCAAGGAAGGAAGGAAGGAGGAAACAGGGGAAATGTTACTTGTGGTCGGGGAGAAAAGGCGGTGAGGAAGGGGGAAGGGGTAAGGGGTAGATATTTTGGCGGTAGGCCAAAATTTTGGAAATGTGGAGGGAAACTTTGCGCGTGGTGTCACCGGACCATTCATTGTGAACGATTGTGTGCATCGCAAACGATTCTTTTGCTTTATGCGCATGGGATGAGTTTGATAATTCAAATTTTGGTGGAAATTTCCCCGGGTACGTCATTGCATAATTTAACATCGCTTGCTAATTTGGGCACACAAAAGAGCGTACAGCACACAGACCACACTTACTCAATCGAGCAATTTTAGTAATTAAACCGAGCCAGTTGACCTAAACATTGCTAAACAAAAGACCAGCATTAAAAACAAAGCCTAAGTACGCATAATTTTAACAAATCCGCCGCCACGCCGGCCTATGAATCGCCGGTGTGAGATGAGACGTCGATGACTTGTCCTGGCAACATGCCGTCGTTGGTGGACTCCACGTCCCCCCTGCTGAAGTCGACCACGTCCTCGTCCTCGGCGCCGCCATCAAGGTTGTAGTACTCATAGTAGTGGATGCGCCAGAGCTCGCTTTGGTACTCCACCGCCGATTCCTCGACGGACAGACTCTTCTCTACCTCAACCATGGCCGCGCGCAACTCCTCCTCCCGGCGCTCCTCGATCTCCGCCGCCTCCTACATCTCCAGCTCCCGCTCGGCGACCTCATGAGGAAGCAGGTGCTCCATGGCCACCACCGCCTTTTCAGACTTGGGTTGCATGCTAGAGTCCGAGGTGGCCTGGAATATCTTAGCGTGTGCATCCTCGATCTTGGCGTGGATGGCCTCAACCCGGGCCAGGGTGACATCAGCGGCACGGATGGCAGCTCGAGCGCTCTCAGCGTTTGCAGCCGCCGTCGCAGCAGCAGCAGCTGCAGCCGTCTCGGCTGCTGCAGCTGCCCTGTCGGCTGCTGCAGACACCCTCTAGATGGAAGCGGCTGTGGCTCAATGCGGAGGCGGCGGCACTCTCGGCGTAGGCGGCCGCGCTCTCGGCACAGGCAGCGGCGCTCGGGGGGGGGGGCGTGTAACACTCCGGATGTAACTTTCCCTATTTGTACTCCAACTCTTGCCGTCTCCGGCATTAAGTTATATTTATTTTCTCGGGTTCGGGTTTTTGTCTCCGTGTGTTGTTGTCGTTGTCATGCATCTCATACATGTCATCATGTGCATTGCATTTGCATACGTGTTCGTCTCATGCATCGGAGCTTGTTCCCCGTTGTCCGTTCTGCATTCCGGCGCTTCGTTCTCCTCCGGTGGTCATTTCTAGCTTTCTTTCGTGTGTGGGGATTAAACATTTCCGGATTGGACCGAGACTTGCCAAGCGGCCTTGGTTTACTACCGGTAGACCGCCTGTCAAGTTTTGTACCATTTGGACTTCGTTTGATACTCCAACGGTTAACCGAGGGACCGAAAAGACCTCATGTGTGTTGCAGCCCAACACCCCTCCTATTTGGCCCAAAACCCACCAAACTCTGCTCCATGTCCTAGAGCGTTCGATCACGATCGCGTGGCCGAAAACCGCACCTCATTTGGACTCTCCTAGCTCCCTCTATGCCTATAAATAGACCCTTCCGTTTTCGGATCTCTTCCTCTCCCCGAAACCCTAAAAGTCCCCTCCGACGCGCCGGACATTGTCCGCCCGCGCCGGACGCTCCGCGCCGCCGCCCCGCACCAGTCCCCCGCCGCCACGTGGCGCGCAGCCGCCGCCTCCCGCCGAAGCCCGCGTGGCCCGGGCCAGGCCCCCGCGGCCCGAAGTCTCCCCGCCGCCGCCTGCCTCCCCGGCCCGCGCCCGCCGCCACCCGTCGCCCGCCGCGCCGCCCAGCGCCGCCGCACGCCGCCCGCCGCCTCCCGTTGCCTGCCGCCGCCGCGCGCCGCCCGCCGCTTCCGCCGCCGAGCTCGCCCAGCCTGCCACGTGCAACCGCCGCCATCGGGCTCCGCGCCCCGCGCCCGGGCTCGCCGAGCTCCGCCGCTGGCCGCGACCACCTCCGCCGGTGCCCGCCTCGCCACTTCCGCCCCTCGCCGGAGCTCCAGCCAGATCCGATCCGGATCGGGACCAGATCCACCGGTCCCCGATCCAAACGCCCTCGCCCGTCCCCGCACCGCTCCGTCCCGGAACCGTCCCGTCCCGGTTTGACTTTTCCGGAGGTATAATTTTCACTAACTCCCGAAATTGCAGATCCAAGTGCCTCTGTTCGAGGCCCCGTAACTTTGCACCCGTAGCTCCGATTCATGCATATAGCATATCAAAATGTTCATCTCAGAGAGTACATCATTTCATTTCATTGCATCATTTTCATTTGAGTTCATCTTGATGCCCGAAATGCTGTTAGAAGAGGGCTACTTGAGTTAATTGTCAGATCTGCTACTCCGTTTAGCACTTTTGTCATTTTTGCCATGATTATTGTGTGCATGATATGCCCGTGAGTTCTACATGTGTTTTGTTAAGGGTTTTGTCATCTATCCAGAGGTGCAACCCATGTATTTTTAGGATGTGTGTGGTGACTTGTGCAAGCTTGCAAAGTGGTGCACTTGCTAATTCTGTTTTCAGAGACAATAGTTTCACCAAGTCCTAGGATTGTTTAGTTCATGTTGCCATATGTTCATATTGTTTCCTAGTGATCCGTGCCTCTTTTGAGAATGATCAGTAAGGGAGTTTTGTTAATCTTGTAGTGATCTATACATCCATGTCTTTGTTTGCAATTATGGAGCACCCTAGCTTGAGTTAATCGATCTCTACTTTTGCTACTTTGTGAATCTAGGCAGATCGTCAACTTGTTTGCGATTTTGCCAATGTTATTGTAGTTGATCCGTGCATGCTATGCCATTGTTCTTGCCATATCTAGCTTGAATTTTGTGCCTTATTGATGGGTGTATGCTTGTCTTGCCATGACTTGCACCATGGTGAGTGCATCGAGCTCGTAAACATGCCTTCGTGAGTTATGTTTCAGCATGTCCCAGTTTTCACAAAAGTCTGAAAACTGATTATGTTTTTGCCATGTTCGTGTGCTTGTTAGTATATTTTGTGATCCCTTTTGGCTCAAGGTCACTAAGGGACTTTTGTTAAGATTGTTGAGTAGCTCCATGCCATGTCTTTCTTTGTCATGTTCAGGTCCTGTAGCATTTTTTTTTGTTGCTCCGAAGAGGGCTATATGATCTGAAATTCCAGACAAGTGTTAATTTCACTAAGTCTGAGATCTGTTTTACCATTTGCGTTTTTGCCATGCTTGTTTGAACCTCCTAATGGATGAATTGGCCGTAGCTCAGTGCTAGACTTTTGTTAAGCATCTTGAATGCTTCCCTGCCATGTATTTTGATGCCATGTTTGAATGCTGTAGCATGTTCATCTCATTGCATTTAGATGCCTACTTGCTGTAAATCGCAGTCCGGTGCCATTTTTGAATCGCTTGCCATTTCCAAACCGTAACTCCGATTCCGGCGTTCTTTATATCGTTTTCAAGCGATTTCATCTCATCTTTCCAGTGGCACACTTGGATTTCCAAGTTGATGCCAGGTTCATGCATTTCCTATCATATCTTGCATTTGGCATCCCGCATCGCATCCCGCATAGCATATCATCATTTCATCATATTGCTTGTTCTTGCACATGGTTGATTGTATCCTTGTTGCTTGTTTGTCTTGTTTGGGTAGAGCCGGGAGACGAGTTCGCTAACGAGGAGCCCATTGAGTTTGCTTTTGAGGATCCAGTCAACTCTGACAACTGTGCAGGCAAGATGATCATACCATCGAAATCACTACTATCTTTGCTATGCTAGTTTGCTCGCTCTTTTGCTATGCCATTGCTACGATGCCTACCACTTGCTTGCAAGCCTCCCAAATTGCCATGTCAAACCTCTAACCCACCATTGTCCTAGCAAACCGTTGATTGGCTATGTTACCGCTTTGCTCAGCCCCTCTTATAGCATTGCTAGTTGCAGGTGAAGATTGGAGGCCGTTCCTTGTAGGAACATCATTTATTTACTTGTTGGGATATCATTATATTATCTTGTTATCTTAATGCATCTATATACTTGGTAAAGGGTGGAAGGCTCGGCCTCTCGCCTAGTGTTTTGTTCCACTCTTGCCGCCCTAGTTTCCGTCATATCGGTGTTATGTTCCCGGATTTTGCGTTCCTTACGCGGTTGGGTTATAATGGGAACCCCTTGATAGTTCGCCTTGATTAAAGCTTTTCCAGCAATGCCCAACCTTGGTTTTACCATTTGCCACCTAGCCTTTTCTTTCCCTTGGGTTCTGCAGACTCAAGGGTCATCTTTATTTTAACCCCCCCGGGCCAGTGCTCCTCTGAGTGTTGGTCCACTTGTTAGCTACCGGTGGCCACCAGGGGCAACTCTGGGCTGGCCTACCCGTACCTAAGACAATCTGAGTGTGCCCTGAGAAAGAGATATGTGCAGCTCCTATCGGGATTTGTCGGCACATTCGGGCGGTGTTGCTGGTCTTGTTTTAACCTGTCGAAGTGTCTTGAGTTACCGAGATACCGAGTCTGATCGGAACGTCTTGGGAGGAGGTCTATTCCTTCGTTGACCGTGAGAGCTTGTCATGGGCTAAGTTGGGACTCCCCTGCAGGGATTGAACTTTCGAAAGCCGTGCCCGCGGTTATGGGCAGATGGGAATTAGTTAATGTCCGGTTGTAGATAACTTGAACCTTAATTAATTAAAATGAATCAACCGAGTGTGTTACCGTGATGGCCTCTTCTCGGCGGAGTCCGGGAAGTGGACACGGTGTTGGAGTAATGTTTGCGCAGGTTGCTCTCTAGTTTCTCGCTCGTGCTTGCCTTCTCTTCTCGCTCTCCTTTGCGAATAAGTTAGCCACCATACTTGCTATTCGCTTGCTGCAGCTCCACTCATATTTTACCTTGCCATTCCTATAAGCTTAAATAGTCTTGATCGCGAGGGTGCGAGATTGCTGAGTCCCTGTGGCTCACAGATTACTATTACACCAGATGCAAGGCCTGAGGATTCCGCTCCAGGTGATGCGTATGAGCTCAAGTGGGAGTTCGACGAAGACTCTCAACATTACTATGTTTCCTTTCCCGATGATCAGTAGTGGTGCCCAGTTGGGGGTGATTGGGACCGTGTCGCATGTTGGGTTCTCTTTTATTTTGGCGCCGTAGTCGGGCCATGAGTGTTTGGATGATGTAATGTTACTTATGTACTTGATTGACGTGGCGAGTGTAAGCCAACTATGTATTCTCCCCTTTATTCATATTACATGGGATGTTGTGAAGATTGCCTAACTTGCGACATATGCCTTCAATGCGATTATGTCTCTAAGTCGTGCCTCGACACGTGGGAGCTATAGTCGCATCGAGGGTGGTACAGGGCGGCCATCGTACGGGCCTTCATGAAGCGTTTCCATGACGTCATCTTTGCAAGAAGGGGGTGTGGGAATGGTGGTCGGGATTCGTGGATTCGGGGGTTACCAGCACTGGAGCAGACGAGTCGGCGAAGCTTAAGGAGGGAGACTTAAATAGACCCAGATATTCTCATCGCAAACAGTTCCTCGAAAACAACTGTGTGTGATGTTGTAGATATTTTATTAGCTGTGAAAGACGAATTTGGAGTACAGTGGCAACAGATGGTGCTTTAAATGTACGAGAAATTTTGTAGTACTAATACAACTATCATGTCAAATTTTGGAAAATTTCAAGGGTCATTTGACCTTTTAAGACATTTAAGTGATTTTTTAGCCATTTAATGACCGTAATTGAAATTTGAACTATATATACATGCAACAGCTAACCATAACGGTTTGAAAACTCATATTTTGTGTACTTGTGTGCGATTTAATTCCATGTGCAGTAAATTGGAAGGAATTTTCAAACATATTTGTCTCAAGGCTATGACACAATTAAGCATGGAGTGACATGGCATTTTAATTCCAAAAAATTTAAAAAAATCAGAAACACATGAAACCTTGGTTCATGTAATGTCATGCCACCAAGATGATGTGGTAAAAATTTGGCATGTTTGATGAAAGTTTGGATACACACCCCTCACAAACCGGAGCAACTCACTAGAAGGCTCGTGGTTCCGAGAGGGAACAATGCATGTTTGATGACGAATGGGAGATAGCTTCCTCTTACGGCTTTCAAATTTTTTTCTACGTCTAACATGCACTACTATAACTGTAATGTGAAATTTTTGAAAATTCTAGGGGTCATTTGACCTTTTAAAAAATTTAAGTGATTTTCTAGCCATTTAATGACCGTAATTCAAATTTGAACTACATTTACATGCAACGCCTAACCAAAACGGTTTGAAAAATCATATATGTGTACTTGTGTGCAAGTTAATTCCATGTGTAGTAAATTAGAAGGAATTTTCAAACATATTGGTCTCACGACATGGACACATGCATGCGTATGCATGGAGTGACATGGCATTTTAATTCCAAAAAATTAAAAAAATGATCAGAAAAACATGAAACCTTGGTTGATTTAATGTCATGCCACCAAGATGATGTGGTAAAAAAATTTGGCCTATTTGACGAAAGTTTGGACACACACCCCTCACAAACCGGAGAAACTCACTAGAAGGTTCGTGGTTCCGAGAGGGAACAATGCATGTTTGGTGACGAGCAGGAGATAGCTTTCTCTTACGGCCTTCAATTTTTTTTCAACGTTTAACATGCACCAATACAACTGTCTTGTCAAAATTTGGAAAATTTGAGAGGTCACTTGACCTTTTAAAGGCATTTAAGTGATTTTCTAACCATTTAAAGACCGTAATTCAATTTTGAACAACATCTACATGCAACGCCTAACCATAACGGTTTGAAAAATCATATTTTTGTGTACTTATGTGCAAGTTAATTCCATGTGCAGTAAATTAGAAGGAATTTTCAAACATATTAGTCTCAAGGCATGGGCACACATGCATGGAGTAGCATGGCATTTTAATTCCAAAAAATTAAAAAACGATCAGAAAAACATGAAACCTTGCTTGGTTTAATGTCATGCCACTAAGATGATGTGGTAAAAAAATTGGTCTGTTTGACGAAAGTTTGGACACACACCCCTAACAAACCGGAGCAACTCACTAGAAAGCTCGTGGTTCCGAGAGGGAACAATGCATGTTTGATGACAAACGGGAGATAGCTTCCTCTTACGGCCTTAAAAAAATTCTATGTCTAACGTGCACTACTACAATTGTAATGTGAAATCTTGGAAAATTCTAGGGGTCATTTGACATTTTAAAGACATTTAAGTGATTTTCTAGCCATTTAATTCAAATTTAAACTACATCTACATGCAATGCCTAACCATAACAATTTGACAAATCATATTTGTGTACTTGTGTGCAAATTAATTCCATGTGGAGTAAATTAAAAGGAATTTTCAAACATATTTGTCTCGTGACATGGACACATGCATATGTATGCATGGAGTGACATGGCATTTTAATTCCAAAAAATTAAAAAAAAATCAGAAACACCTGAAACCTTGGTTGATGTAATGTCATGCCACCAAGATGATGTGGTCAAAAAATTGGCATGTTTGACGAAAGTTTGGACACACATCCCTCACAAACCAGAGCAACTCACTAGAAGGCTCATGGTTCCGAGAGGGAACAATGCATGTTTGATGACGAACGGGAGATAGCTTCCTCTTATGGTCTTCACATTTTTTTCTACGTCTAATGTGCACTACTACAACTGTAATGTGAAATCTTGGAAAATTCTAGGGGTCATTTGACATTTTAAAGACATTTAAGTGATTTTCTAGCCATTTAATTCAAATTTGAACTACATCGACATGCAACGCCTAACCAAAATGGTTTGAAAAATCATATATGTGTACTTGTGTGCAAGTTAATTCCGTGTGCAGTAAATTAGAAGGAATTTTCAAACATATTGGTCCCACGACATGGACACATGCATACATATGCATGGAGTGACATGGCATTTTAATTCCAAGAAATTAAAAAAATGATCAGAAAAACATGAAACCTTGGTTGATTTAATGTCATGCCACCAAGATGATGTGGTAAAAAAATTGGCCTGTTTGACGAAAGTTTGGACACACACCCCTCACAAACCAGAGCAACTCACTAGAAGGTTCGTGGTTCCAAGAGGGAACAATGCATGTTTGATGACGAACGGAATATGGCTTCCTCTTACGGCCTTCAATTTTTTTCTACGTCTAACGTGCACTAATACAACTATCATGTGAAATTTTTGAAAATTTCAGGGGTCATTTGACCTTTTAAAGACATTTAAGTGATTTTCTAACCATTTAATGAGCGTAATTCAAATTTGAACTACATCTACATGCAACGCCTAACCATAACGGTTTGAAAAATCATATTTTTGTATACTTGTATGCGAGTTAATTCCATGTGTAGTAAATTAGAAGGAATATTCAAACATATTGGTCTCAAGGCATGGGCACACATGCATGGAGTAGCATGGAATTTTAATTCCAAAAAAAATAAAAAATGATCAGAAAAACATGAAACCATGATTGATTTATTTCATGCCACCAAGATGATTGTAGCGACCCGACCTCAAACGGTCAAGTCTCTGTGCTTCGGTGTCATCCCTAGATCGGTAATGCTGACACACACAGTACTCGAGGATTTATAACAGAGTAGCAATCACACACTTATTACATCGAATGTCTCCAAAGAGAACTTATTACAATAAATATGGCTTAAGGGCATCTAATACGATAACAGCGGAAGGCTTGGAAGATAAAGTGAGTCCATCAACTCCAACGACATAGCTGAGCTGCACGGCAACGACCTAACGAACCTTACTCCTTGTCTGAAAAGTCTGCAACATAATACGTTGCAGCCCAACAACGGGTCAGCACATGGAATATGCTGGCAAAGTAACACAGTAGAGTAAGAACAGAATAATGCTATCACTACATGCATATTTGGCTGGTGGAAAGCTCTATGCTTATAGTTTTTGCGAAAAGCCAATTTTTCCATACAATAAAGGAATAGATTTTAATTTAACTACCATGGTAGTTGAAACATCATTGAGAAGGTTCCTCCAACTCAATCCCAATTAAAAGTAATTATCAACCCATCAATATTATTTTAAGAGTGATGAGATACTTAAGATACTCTAAGTACCAGATACTCAAGATTGTCCATAACCGGGGACACGACTAACCATGATTAGTTTGTACACTCTACAGAGGTTTGCGCACTTTTCCCCACAAGACTCGATCGCCTCCGTTGGATTTCTCGCACTACATGGTGTTTGAGAAACGGATGACCGAGACATAGTCTTTTAGAAACATTAACTCTCTACTCCGGGCAGACCATACCAAACCTACAACCCACTACCTGCTGATCCACCTCTTCAAGAGCTTCACGTAACTTACTCAACTATGCTAGAGCCCATAATAGCTTGTGGCTGAACATGGAAGTTTCTAGCATGAATCATCTTAGATCCCTTTGAGCCTGGATGGCGGTCCATAGGAAGATCACACGGGTACTCCGGGAGTTCCAAAAATACAGGCAACGCTGGGTACTCCAGGTGCCTCAATCCACCCAGATGTGTATTTAAGTTGCCACCTTAAGTTGTACCATTAATTAACAATCTCACATCTGTCATGTATTTCATTCACCCAAACCACGTCTACGAGCATAGCATAGAAATATAAGCATCGCGTAGAAGTAACTCCCAAGGGTTTGAATGTAACAGGGTAATAGGTTCTACCTCATCAACTACTTCCCAACCCAAGTTAATGACATCCTAACCATGCAATGTTTGAGGATTGGAAATAATGCATAAAAATTGGGTGATAAAGGTGTATGATCAAAGTGTTACTTTCCTTGCTGACGATCCGCGTAACCTAGAGACTCCAAATAACATGCTTCGCACTCCGGGAATTCTATCACAAACAAACAATAACATACATAAGAAATCAAGCAAAGAAGCACGGGTAAAACTCAAATAAGAAGGTCTAACCAGAAAGTTCAATTTAAGAACTCCGGTTTGCAAAAAGAATGAAATCGAACGGAGCAACGAAACTCAAACGGCGAAAGAGAAGAAGATCCATTTACTAATCTGGACCTAGGTCAAATTTTATAGTAACAAAAGCTTGTTCAAGTTGTCCAAGAGGAAATAGGGTCTCGAGACGAAGATCTAGGCGCTTGAATCGCCTGATTCCAACAAACGAGCGAAAAGATAAACTAGAACGAAAATCGGATCAGAAATCGCGATCAGGAATAACCGCGGAAAAATCCGATAAAAGAAAACTGACGAACAGGCTAACGAACGAGCGTTCGTTGTTTGTAACTAACGAGCGAAAACCGTTCGTTAAAACGAACGTAGGGACGAACGTCCGCTAAAAGGTAAAACCAGGAAAAACCGGTGAACCAAAGAAACAAACTAGGGTTTTCTAAAAAAACGGATCGGTTTTCTTTAAAAAAAAGGCGGCTACCTCGTCGGTCCGACGAGACACGGCGACGACGGTGAGGCGAGGCGCGGCAGCGGCGAGGCGGCGGCGGCGCGGAGACTTGGGGCGGCGGCTGCGGCGGCTTAGGGCGGTGGTGGCGGTGGCGGGGTGCGGTATTTAAAGGGGAGGGGGCAAGGGGCGGCGGGGCGAAGTCCTAGCCGAACTCTGGTCCGGGGTGGCGTGGCGGCATCGGTCTCCTGAGGGAGATGGCGTCGCGGGGAGGTGGGCCGGCGGCTGGGCTTCGGCCCAGTTAGCCCCTGCGGTCTTTTTAATAATTCCGCCGAAACAAAAAAATCCTAGAAAATAAAATAAAATTATAAAAATGCCAAAACAAATTTTCACCGTCTAAATAAAATATTTAGAACGAGATGAACATTTTCTTGGCCCTAAAATGCAATTTTGAAGACGTGCAATTTTTCTAATGCAAACAAAATTGCGATAAAATCCAAATGAAAGCAAATATTTGATTTTAATATTTTTCCTCCAACATTTCATTTATTTTGGAGAAGTCATATTAGCTCCTCTCATATATTTTAATTTGAAATATTTTCGGAGAGAAAAATAATTAAAACCAAAATCCTCGTTTTAGAATTTGATAAAAAACAAATTTGAAAACCGGGGAAATCCCCAACTCTCCCCAAGGGTCCTTGAGTTGCTTAGGACTTCGAGCATCGCGAGACGAAATGCAATAAAATATGGTATGCAAGAATGATCTATGCATAACATTATAAATTGAAATTTTGGGATGTTACAAACCTACCCCCCTTAAGATGAATCTTGCCCTCGAGATTCGGGTTGGCTAGAAAATAGGTGTGGGTAGTCTTTGCGGAGATCATCCTCTCGTTCTCGTGTGGATTCATCCTCGGTATGGTGGCTCCACTGAACTTTGCAAAACTTAATAACCTTGCTGCGGGTGACGCGACTGGCAAACTCCAAAATCTTGAGTGGTTTCTCCTCGTAAGTTAAGTCATTGTCCAATTGAATCGCCTCCAAGGGTACGGTATCTCTTAGCGGTATGTCGGCCATCTCAACATGGCGCTTCTTCAACTAGGAAATGTGAACCAAATCGTGAACTCCTGACAGTCCTTCAGGTAACTCCAACTTGTATGCAACTTCTCCCATCCGTTCCAAAACACGATACGGTCCTACAAATCTCGGGGCTAACTTTCCCTTAACTCCAAAACGTTTCACTCCTCGCAAGGGTGATACTCGCAGATATGCTCTATCTCCAATGCCATAGGTTTCCTCCTTGCGTTTCGAATCTGCATAACCCTTATGTCTGGACTGAGCTATCTTCAGTCTATCTCGAATCAGTTTAACCTTCTCCTCAGACTCTTTGATCAAGTCTGGTCCAAACAACTGTCGGTCTCCAACTTCATCCCACATCAACGGTGTTCTGCACCTTCGGCCGTACAGGGCTTCAAACGGTGCCATTTTCAAACTGGCTTGGTAACTATTATTGTATGAGAACTCTGCGTAAGGCAAATTGTCATCCCAACTAGATCCATAATCTAGCGCACAGGCTCTCAACATATCCTCCAGAACCTAATTGATCCTCTCGGTCTGTCCATCCGTCTGTGGGTGAAATGTTATACTGAACTCCAATCTCGTTCCCAAGGTCTGGTGTAACTGATGCCAAAATTTTGAGGTAAACTGTGTCCCTCTATCCGATACGATGGTTCTCGGAACTCCATGCAAACATACAATCCTGGTCATATATATCTTGGCCAACTTTGCACTGGTATAAGTTGTTTTCACTGGGATAAAGTGTGCTACTTTGGTCAAGCGGTCAACTACTACCCATATAGAATCATATCCTGATTTGGTCCTGGGTAATCCGGTGATAAAATCCATGCCCACTTTATCCCACTTCCATTCGGGTATCGGCATAGGCTGTAACAATCCTGTTGGCTTTGGATGCTCTGCCTTCACTCTCTGACATACATCACATACGACCACATACTCGGCGATATCCTTCTTCATCCCTGTCCACCAAAAATGTTCCTTCAAATCCAAATACATCTTGGTGTTTCCAGGGTGTATCGAGTATGGTGAGTCATGAGCCTCCTGAAGTATTAACTTCCTGATCTCAGTGTTATTGGGCACGTAAATGCGGTCCTCAAACCATAAGGTGTCATGTTCATCCTCACGAAAACCTTTGGCCTTTCCTTCGCTCATTTTCTCCTTTATCTCGGCAATCTCTTTGTCATCCTTTTGAGCTTCTCGAATTTTTCCCAACAATGTAGACTGTACCTCCATTGTTGCAACAAAACCTCTAGGAACAATCTCCAATCGAAGTTCCCGGAGATCCTCTTCTAACTCCTTCGGCAATCCCGTGCTCTCTAGGGTATTAGCATAACTCTTCCGGCTCAAAGCGTCCGCTACGACATTGGCCTTTCCTGGATGATAGTGAAGCTTCATGTCATAATACTTTATAAGCTCCAACCATCTTCTCTGCCTAAGGTTCAGTTCCTTCTGGGTGAAAATGTACTTCAAACTCTTATGATTCGTGTACACATCACAATGGTTTCCAATAAGGTAATGTCTCCAAGTCTTCAACGCATGCACTACGGCTGCTAGCTCCAAATCATGCGTGGCATAATTTAACTCATGCAGTTTTAGTTGTCATGAGGCATACGAAACAACTCTTTCGTCCTTCATAAGCACGCTTCCAAGTCCTAAGCGAGAGGCGTCGCAATACACTTGGAAATCCTTACGAATATCTAGCAGTGTCGGCACTGGGGCTGTAGTCAAACGTTTCTTCAGCTCCTGGAAACTTGCCTCACAATCTTCCGTCCATTTAAACTTGGTATCCTTCTTCAATAATTCCGTCATTGGCTTCGCAATCTTGGAAAAATTCTCAATGAATCTCCGGTAGTATCCTGCGGGTCCAACAAAACTGCGGATGTCGCTAACTGAAGTGGGTGCCAACCATTCAGTGACTGACTGAACCTTGGTGGGGTCTACTGCTATACCTTCTCCTGATATAACATGTCCAAGGAATCCGACTTCCTTCAACCAAAACTCGCATTTGCTGAACTTGGCATACAACTAATGTTCCCTGAGTTTCTCGAGAACTAAACGCAAATGCTCCTTGTGTTCCTCTTCATTCTTCGAATATACCATTATATCATCAACGAACACCAGAACGAACTTATCCAAATATTCCATGAACACCTTGTTCATCATGCTCATGAAATAGGCAGGGGCGTTAGTCAGTCCAAATGACATGATCGTATATTCGTATAACCCGTACCGTGTGGTGAAGGTTGTCTTTGGTATATCCTTCTCCCGTATCTTCAGCTGGTGATATCCTGATCACAGATCGATCTTCGAAAACACCTTAGCTCCTTGCAGCTGGTCAAACATATCATTGATCATCGGCAATGGGTACTTATTCTTAATCGTTACTTAGTTCAAGGCCCGATAATCAACAACCATTCTTAGGGACTTATCCTTCTTTTCAACCAAAAGCACTGGAGCGCCCCATGGTGATGAACTCCGTCGAATGTAACCTTTTTCCAGTAACTCCTTGATCTGCTTCTTAATCTCCACCAGATCATTCACGGGCATCTTATAGGGTCTCTTGGATATTGGCCCTATGCCTGGCAATAGTTCTATCAAATACTCGATATCTCGATCCGGTGGCATGCCTGGTAACTCCTCTGGGAAAACATCCGGGTAATCCTTTACTACAGGCACTTCCTCCTGAACAACTCCCTCGAGGGTATTTACTTGGCTACTTCTTGGTGCATGCCTAGATATATACTTGATCCTTTTTCCCTCCGGGGTGGTGAGACA
Organism: Triticum urartu; assembly: GCF_003073215.2. Taxonomy (NCBI): domain Eukaryota; kingdom Viridiplantae; phylum Streptophyta; class Magnoliopsida; order Poales; family Poaceae; genus Triticum; species Triticum urartu. The sequence goes on along the minus strand of NC_053023.1, from coordinate 218,690,625 downwards.
AATTGACTTACTAACACAGTCAATGCCTCCTCCGTACTTTGACATCCACTCAATTCCTAATATCACATCCAATCCTTGTGGCTCCAAGATAATTAGGTCGGACGGAAAAACATGGTTGCCAATGGTTAAGGATATCTCGTCACACCATCGACTAGCCATATACCCTGCTCCAGGTGAGCTTACTAACATAGGGGTCCTAAGGGTTTGGGTCGGTAGTTTAAACTTGTCCATGAATTCCCTTGATATGTATGAAAGTGATGCACCAGTATAAAAAAGAACAAGAGCGGTAAATGACTTAACCAAAAACTTACCTATAACCGCGTCTGGCTGCTCTTCAACCTCCTCCACGTTAATGTGGTTCACTTGTCCTTTGTTGAATGGATTGGGCTTCTTCCCAGCGCTCCCATTTCCGTTTCCATTGTTCCCTTCAGGGCACTCCGTGGCATAGTGTCCAGTCTTCCCGCACTTGAAACAAGTAACGTGGCTTAGGTTTCTCTTGGTGGGGGTGGCTGGATTGGGGCGGTTCTGATTGTTTCTTGCTCCATTCCCATTCCTTGGGCCATTATGATTATGGTTACTTCCTCCATTATGGGTGTGGCCTCCATGGTTATGAACAATTCCTCCCGAGTTCGGGGTTAGGCGAGGCTTCTGCTGAGCTCCGGAGTTATACCTCCCTTGTCCATACTTCCTCTTACGGCTCTCAATCTGCTGCTGCTTCCCTTCAATCATAAGAGCCTTATCTACCAACTCCTGGTAGTTGGTGAATGTTGCCACCATCAACTGCATGCTCATCTCATCATTCAGCCCTTCCATAAACTTCTCCTGTTTTGCGGCATCTGTGGCCACATCATCAGGGGCATAGCGAGATAACTTGCTAAACTCATCTGCGTACTGAGCCACGGTACGGTTCCCCTGGCGTAAGTTGCGAAACTCACGCTTCTTCAAATTCATGGCTCCAGTTGAGACATGGGTTGTACGGAAGGCTTGCTGAAATTGGTCCCATGTCACCGTGGCTATAGGGTAGGTGACAGTGTAATTCTCCCACCATGAGGCTGCTGGTCCATCCAACTGATGTGCGGCAAAACGCACCTTCTCAGCATTGGTACATCCTGCAGTGGTTAACTCCCTTCCAATCCTGCGGAGCCAATCATCTGCTACTATAGGCTCGGTGCTACTGGAAAACACCGGCGCTGCAACCTCAGAAAATGGGCTAAGTTGTCAACTGGTGGTGGTGGTGGTGGATTGTTGTTGTTGTTGCCTTGGTTCTGAACTAACAACTGCATCAGGGTATTCTGCTACTGGAACAACTGAGTGAGCTCCAATGGGAAAGCAAATCCGAGGTCACGTCTCGGAGGCATCTGATGGGTTTAGAGGGGAGAGATTAGAATAGAATGAGGTCTAATGAGAAAGCACTACCCATATGCACATGAGACAAGCACAATCATTTCACTCAATCAATCAAGCAAGGGCATACAATCGGTCTAGAACTATCGCAAAAGTGCTCAGACTACTATATTTACATGGTGGAATACTACTACTACTGATGTGGTGGTCTACTAAAAATATTCCTCGGTTGAAGACTCCATGATATCTGCTCCAGCTTCGTCTTCATAGTCATCATCGCTAAGATCGGAGTCGGTGTCGTCGATGATGATGTAGTCCTCCGGGCGAATCTCCTTGGGTTCTTCGTCTTCTCCTCCTGGTGCGGGGTCACCCAGGAATACTCCTATCTTCTTAATCAGGTCATCATTCTTCTCCACTAGTACGACGATTTCCTCCTCATAATCTTCACGTGTAGCCTTGAGTTCTTCCTCCAGTTTTGTGATCCTAGTCATTGCCTTCTTCAAATCTATCATGCCTGCGCACATCTGATTCTCCTCGCGTCGAATGTGCTGGTTTAGTTCCTGGGTGCAAGCTGCAATTGATCTATCCTTCCTGGTGTTGATCATCTCCCATTGCTCATCTCGGCACCCACAAATCTGATAGATAGTATCCTTAAGCTCCTTGTGATAAACTTCTCCAATGCGTCCCATGGTGATGTGAGCTGCCATACTCTTTCCTAAACTCCAGGTTGGTGCATCAAAGGAAAACTCTATGGGTTTATTGACTGGCGTGAAGGTTCTTCCTGGAGCATGAACTTGAACCATCCATCGCTCCTCTTCTAGTAAAGTGGCGTTGTAGGTCCCGGTGAAGCTTGGTATTCCTATGTTCAAGTACCTAGTGACTTCCTTCAAGTGTCATCCAAAAGGTGCTTCTTCATCCGGTTGTGCAAACTTATTCCTTGCGTCCGCCATCCTAAGGAGTAGAAAATGGAGAGGAGTCAGAAATGAGGAGAGAATAGTGATCTATGGTTGTTAGCTTAGTGGTCGTGTCCTACACTCAGCGTGTGCTTTGATACCATCTTGTAGCGACCCGACCTCAAACGGTCAAGTCTTTGTGCTTCAGTGTCATCCCTGGATCGGTAATGCTGACACACACAGTACTCGAGGATTTATAACAGAGTAGCAATCACACACTTATTACATCGAATGTCTCCAAAGAGAACTTATTACAATAAATATGGCTTAAGGCCATCTAATACGATAACAACGGAAGGCTTGGAAGATAAAGTGAGTCCATCAACTCCAACGGCATAGCTGAGCTGCACGGCAACGACCTAACGAACCTTACTCCTCGTCTGAAAAGTCTACAACATAATATGTTGCCGCCCGAAAACGGGTCAGCACATGGAATATGCTGGCAAAGTAACACAGTAGAGCAAGAACAGAATAATGCTATCACTACATGCATATTTGGCTGGTGGAAAGCTCTATGGTTATAGTTTTTGCGAAAAGCCAATTTTTCCCTACAACAAAGGAATAGATTTTAATTTAACTACCATGGTAGTTGAAACATCATTGAGAAGGTTCCTCTAACTCAATCCCAATTAAAAGTAATTATCAACCCATCAATATTATTTTAAGAGTGATGAGATACTTAAGATACTCCAAGTACCAGATACTCAAGATTGTCCATAACCGGGGACACGGCTAACCATGATTAGTTTGTACACTCTGCAGAGGTTTGCACACTTTTCCCCACAAGACTCGGTCGCCTCCGTTGGATTTCTCGCACTACATGGTGTTTGAGAAACGGATGACCGAGACACAGTCTTTCAGAAACATTAACTCTCTACTCTAGGCAGACCATACCAAACCTACAACCCACTACCTGCTGATCCACCTCTTCAAGAGCTTCACGTAACTTACTCAACTATGCTAGAGCCCATAATAGCTTGTGGCTGCACACGGAAGTTTCTAGCATGAATCATCTCAGTTCCCTTTGAGCCTGGGTGGCGGTCCATAGGAAGATCACACGGGTACTCCGAGATTTCCAAAAATACAGGCAACGCTGGGTACTCCAGGTGCCTCAATCCACCCAGATGTGTATTTAAGTTGCCACCTTAAATTGTACCATTAATTAACAATCTCACATCTGTCATGGATTTCATTCACCCAAACCACGTCTACGAGCATAGCCTAGCAATATAAGCATCACGTAGAAATAATTCCTGAGGGTTTGAATGCAATAGGGTAATAGGTTCTACCTCATCAACTACTTTCCAACCCACAAGTTAATGACATCCTAACCATGCAACGTTTGAGGATTGGAACTAATGCATAAAAACTGGGTGATAAAGGGGTATGATCATATTGTTACTTGCCTTGCTGACGATCCGCGTAACCTAGAGACTCCAAATAACACGCTTCGCACTCCGGGAATTCTATCGCAAACAAACAATAACATACATAAGCAATCAAGTGAAGAAGCATGGGTAAAACACAAATAAGAAGGTCTAACCAGAAAGTTCAACTTAAGAACTCCTGTTTGCAAAAAGAATCAAATCGAATGGAGCAACGAAACTCAAACGGCGAAAGAGAACAAGATATGTTTACTAATCTGGACCTAGGTCAAATTTTACAGTAACAAAAGCATGTTCAAGTTGGTTAAGCGGAAAGAGGGTCTCGAGACGAAGATCTAGGCGCTTGAATCGCTTGATTCCGACAAACGAGCGAGAAGATAAACTAGAACGAAAATCGGATCAGAAATCGCGATCAGAAATAACCACGGAAAAATCCGATAAAAGAAAACTGACGAACAGGATAACGAATGAGCATTCGTTATCTGTAACTAACGAGCGAAAACCGTTCGTTAAAACGAACGTACGGACGAACGTCCCCTAAAAGGTAAAACCGGGAAAAACCGGCGAACCAAAAAAACAAACTAGGGTTTTCTAAAAAACCAGATCGGTTTTCTTTAAAAATACGGCGGCTACCTCATCGGTCCGGCGAGACACGGCGGCGACGGCGAGGCGAGGCGCGGCAGCGGCAGGCGGCGGCGGCGCGGGCAAGCGGCGGCGGCGCGGCAACTTGGTGCGGCGGCTGCGGCGGCTTGGGGCGGTGGTGGCGGTGGCGGGGTGGGGTATTTAAAGGGGAGGGGGTGCCTTGGGGAGGGGGCAAGGGGCGGCGGGGCGAAGTCCTAGCCGGACTCCGGTCCGGGGCGGCGTGGCGGCGTCGGTCTCCTGAGGGAGATGGCATCGCGTGGAGGTGGGCCGGCGGCTGGGCTTCGGCCCAGTTAGCCCCTGCGTTTTTTAAATAATTACGCCGAAACTAAAAAAATCCTAGAAAATAAAATAAAATTCTAAAAATGCCAAAACAAATTTTCACTGTCTAAATAAAATATTTAGAACGAGATGAACATTTTCTTGGCCCTAAAATGCAATTTTGAAAATGTGCAATTTTTCTAATGCAAACAAAATTGCGATAAAATCCAAATAAAAGCAAATATTTGATTTTAATATTTTTCCTACGATATTTCATTTATTTTGAAGAAGTCATATTATCTCCTCTCATATATTTTAATTTGAAATATTTTCGGAGAGAAAAATAATTAAAACCAAAATCCTCGTTTCAGAATTTGATGAAAATCAAATTTGAAAACTGGGGAAATCCCCAACTCTCTCCGAGGGTCTTGAGTTGCTTAGGACTTCGAGGATCGCGAGACGAAATGCAATAAAATATGGTATGCAAGAATGATCTATGTATAACATTCCAAATTGAAAATTTGGGATGTTACAATGATGTGGTAAAAAAATTGGCCTGTTTGACGATAGTTTGCACACACACCCCTCACAAGCCGGAGCAACTCACTAGAATGTTCGTGGTTCCCAGAGGGAACAATGCATGTTTGGTGACGAGCGGGAGATAGCTTTCTCTTACGGCCTTAAAAAAAATTTCTACGTTTAATGTGCACCAATACAACTGTCTTGTCAAAATTTGGAAAATTTGAGAGGTCATTTGACCTTTTAAATGCATTTAAGTGATTTTATAGCCATTTAATGACCGTAATTCAAATTTGAACTACATCTACATGCAACGCCTAACCATAACGGTTTGAAAAATCATATTTTTGTGTACTTGTGTGCGAGTTAAAAAATCATCAGACGATGTAAATATCTGGTGCTCAAAAAAGAAAATGTAAAGATCTGGCAAGACAACCGGCCCCCACACGATTGGTAGTCTATCTCGCGGCTCAAGGTTTGGTAGGTGAATGGCGGGGATCATTAATCAGACACGGTTCTGCATTGGAAACCGTCAGCTATTATGTTCACACACGGATTTTGGTTATTATGTTGACACATGGATTTTGCTGCGGGAATCATGTGTAATTCAAACTATAGTACTCATAAATTCCGGCAATCGTCGTTTGTACTGTCCTCGGTGATCTATATTCTGGCCGCCAATAAATACTACCTTGCTCACGTCGTCCCGCCTGCATTCTCATATACATCCTCCCCTCGCTCACCCTCTCTCTCTCTCAAATATCTGCCATGGAGCCGCCGGTCTGCCCACGCGCCGACGAGGAGTTGCCGCCCCCCGAGGACGCTCACTCGATTAGTAGTGACGAGGACCCCTATGCGCTGCCTGACAAGGTTGCGTCGGACCCCCCAACTTTGGATTGGTTTTGGGGCCATACAATCTTTGTCTGTGGAAGTCGCTGCCACCGGTTGAGAAATCTAGGCAAGTGGCGTTCAATAAGGAGATGGCGGAGGAGGAAGCCAGGTACCAAGCGTCCTGTGAAGCCCGTGATGCTGCCTGGAAAAAGGAGACGGCGGAGCTTTGGGGCCGGGCGCGTCGTCGTGCCGAGGAGATGTACGAAGATGGGTACTTCGCGAGGAAGGTCATAGGTGTTGGGCGCCTCGTCGCTGCATGGAGGTGGGCCGATAAGATCCAGCGTACCACCGACAAGGAGCTCCAGTGGGCGCCCAACTAAATGTCAAGATCGGCCGCGCGCGTCCGCTAGCAAGATGCAGATCGGTACGTCAAGCGCTGCGAGGCGGAGGAGGTGGAGTACTGCCTCCGCACAGGGAAGATACCGCGTACCAGGGAGCTGCTGGCAAGGGGCTGTCGGAATACTGGCCCCAGGAGGGATTATTAGTTTTAGTATTGTTCGTTTTCAATTTTATGCATTGCACCTAGTAGTTAAGTATCATCACGTATATGTGATGATACCATATATTATATATATTCTGTGATGAACTAATGAACATTTAATATATATATATACATATTATGAATTCCATTTTCTATCTGTTTTTGTATACTAATTTGAATCTAGCTATTATCATCCACATATATAAAATGGAAAGCATATATACACACATTGAAACAAAACATATAAGAATGGAAAACAGAGTACACACATTGAAACAGAGCAATAAACAAAGTAATACTATGATTGTTATGAATACATAGCTATCCACGTCGAAACGACTTTCCAAAATAAAATGCGTCCATGAGACCATGACCAGCAGCCCTTGCCTATAGTAGCTCTTGGCTCTGCCTGAACTCGTGTAGGCGTTCGTCCAAGCGGTCGACACGCTCGCAGTACATCTGGAGCGTGATCTCGAGCTCCAAGTTGGCTATTTCATCAGAGATCACCAACTCGAGGATGCGACGGCCATGTTCCTCTACTGTGCCCAGGTGGACACCTAGGCCAAGGAGGCGGTCGAGCCTACGAGCCAGTGCTTTGGCATCCAGCGGGTCGTAGACAAGGAAAACGGCGGCACCCATGCAAACGGCGCGGCGGGCTTCCGGTACAAGTACAGCGTGGCCGGCCTCTTGTGCAAGTACGACGCTGAGGGCCTCTGCCCACTCCTGGCAAGGAATGGGGGTACTAGCCGGGTGTGTACCCAGCTGTGATGCCATGTCGATAGCAGAAAAGTGCCGATGGATCCACTCTTGCTGTTGGGCGCGTCGCGCCTCTCGCTCTGCAGCGCTCCAACGGTCTCGCCGTGCGGCGAGCCACAGCCTATCGGCGCGGACGCGCCTAGCTTGCTCTGCGTCGCGCCATCGATCATGTTGTGCGGCGAGCTGCAGCCTATTGGCGCTGACATGCCTATCTTGATCCGCGGCACTCAAGCGCCATGCGCCAAAGGTCTGCTCAACCCTGGCGATGACGCGCATCACGGCGTCGTCCATCGCGTTGTCGGGGAGCGCCTCGGCCTCGGCGGGCCGTGGCGCCTGCTCGTTTTCCTTGTCGACGAGGTTGATGGTAGAGGCGACGCTTTGGTGGGTTGGCATGCTTGGAAAAAGTGGATGTGCTACAGGATGCGCTTGTCGCCTATGTGCGTCGCGCGCCACCTATGCACAATATCACTGGGTGGCGGGAAACAGGTGAGGAAATGGCGGGAAATGGTGGCGTGTCCATAAAACGCCATCAATTAATGGAAACTTATCATAGAAGGAACATCGAGCTAGCACAAGAAGGAGATGATGATCAGATGAACACGGACCACACTAGGGAACCGTTTCTATTATTATCGGTATTCGCACACATTTCTGATTACAAATCTGTTTGCGGCGTATCACAGACATCTTGTTATATTGAACTATTTTTGTTCTCTTGCCTCAACACAAACAGTTCATCCGAGTGAACCGCATGCCGTATATCGCACACCTTCATCTGGCTGCCCATTTCTTTTGTGTTGCCTAATCACAAACAGTTTATCCGAGTGAACCGTATGCTGTATATCGCACACACCTTCATCTGGCTGCCCATTTCTTTTGTTCCTCCTCATCGCAAACGGTTAACTAAGCTGAACCGTATGCCCTGCATCGCACACGCAACTAAAATTGGAACCGTGTTTAATGCATCCTCCATCGCAAACGTTTTTTTACACCACTGTTTGCGATTATGGCATCACACACAATTTCGTCGAAGGGTCTCTGATCGTAGTGTCGCATTAGCAGCATCCTGCAGTAGTGTGTCCTCACCCAGTGACAGTAGGGGTAGGGAGGCACGTATTTGTATTGTTGCCATTAAGGATAAAAAGATGGTGTTTTTACCATATTGTTTGGATCTATCCCTCTACATCATGTCATCTTGCTTAAGGCGTTACTTCGTTCTTGTTAACTTAATACACTAGATGCATGTTGGATAGCGGTCGATGTGTGGAGCAATAGTAGTAGATGCAGGTAGGAGTCGGTCTACTTGTCACGGACGTGATGCCTATATTCATGATCATTTCCTTAGATATCGTTGTAACTATGCGCTTTTCTATCAATTGCTCAATAGTAATTTGTTCAACCAGCGTATGCTTTCTTCAGGAGAGAAGCCACTAGTGAAACATATGGCCCCCGAGTCTATTTCTCATCATATATTTTCAAATCTATAAAACCAAAAACCCAAAAATACCTTGCTACAATTTATTTATATTTACTTTATTTTGCCTTTTACTTATCTTTTATACCTATCTCTATTACATCTCGCTCTTGCTAGTGACCGTGAAGGGATTGACAACCCCTTTTTCGCGTTGTGTGCAAGTGTTTGTTAGTGAAGGAAATATGCCCTAGAGGCAATAATAAAGTTGTTATTTATATTTCCTTATATCATGATAAATGTTTATTATTCATGCTAGAATTGTATTAACCGGAAACTTAGTACATGTGTGAATACATAGACAAAACAGAGTGTCCCTAGTATGCCTCTACTTGACTAGCTCGTTAATCAAAGATGGTTAAGTTTCCTAACCATAGACATGTGTTGTCATTTGACGAACGGGATCACATTACTAGGAGAATGATGTGATGGACAAGACCCATCTGTTAGCTTAGCATAATGTTTTATTGCTATTGCTTTCTTCATGACTTATACATGTTCCTCTGACTATGAGATTTTGCAACTCCCGAATACCAGAGGAACACCTTGTGTGCTATCAAACATCACAATGTAACTGGGTGATTATAAAGATGCTCTACAGGTGTCTTCGATGGTGTTTGTTGAGTTGGCATAGATCGAGATTAGGATTTGTCACTTCGAGTATCGGAGAGGTATCTCTGGGCCCTCTCGGTAATGCACATCACTATTAGCCTTGCGAGCAATGTAAATAATGAGTTAGTTGTGGGATGATGCATTACGGAACGAGTAAAGAGACTTGCCAGTTACAAGGTTGAACTAGGTATGATGATACTGACGATCGAATCTTGGGAAAGTTACATACCGATGACAAAGGGAAAAATGTATGTTGTTATGCGGTTTGACCGATAAAGATCTTCGTAGAATATGTAGGAGCCAATATGAGCATCCAGGTTCTGCTATTGGTTATTGACCGGAGATGTGTCTCGGTCATGTCTACATAGTTCTTGAACCCGTAGCGTCCGCACGCTTAACGTTCGATGATGATTTGTATTATGAGTTATGTGATTTGATGACCGAAGTTTGTTCGGAGTCCCGGATGAGATCACAGACAGGACGAGGAGTCTCTAAATGGTCGAGAGGTAAAGATTCATATATTGGAAGGCTATATTCGGACATCGGAAAGGTTCCGAGTGATCCAGGTATTTTTCGGAGTATGGGGGAGTTACAGGAATTCACTGGGAGAAGTAATGAGCCTTATAGGGCCATACGGGAAAAGAGGAGACAGGCCAAGGGGAGGTGGCGCCCCCCCATGGGTCCGAATTGGACTAGGGGAAGGGGGCAGCGCCCCCCCCCCCTTGCCTTTTTCTGTTCCCCCTCTCTTTCCCTGTTTCCTTCTCTCCTACTCCGAAAAGGAAAGGGATTCCTACTAGGACTTGGAAGTCCTAGTAGGACTCCATACTATTGGCGCGCCCTAGGGGACCGGCCTCTGTCCCTCCTGATTGCTCCCTGACTATAGTGCCAGAAAGCTCTTGTCTGCTAGGACTACGTCGGTATTTCCTCAAAGAGGAAGGGAGGATGTAGCACAGCGAAGGTAGGTATTTCCCTCAATGAAGAAACCAAGGTTATCGAACTAGTAGGAGAACCAAGCAACACAACATAAATAGCACCTGCACACAAATAACAACACCTTGCAACCCGACGTGTTAAAGGGGTTGTCAATCCCTTTCGGGTAACGATGCCAAAAAATCGTAATAGATTGAAACTATAGATCATAAATAGAATAAAGTGCAGCAAAGTATTTTTATATTTTTGGTTTAATATATCTGAATAAAAATGCAAAGGAAAAGTAGATCGCAAGCAAATATATGAGAAAGAAGACCCGGGGGCCGTAGGTTTCACTAGTGGCTTCTCTCGAGAAAGATAGCAAACGGCGGGTAAACAAATTACCGTTGGGAAATTGATAGAACCTCAAATAATTATGACGATATTCAGGTAATGATCATTACATAGGCATCACGTCCAAGATTAGTAGACCGACTCCTGCCTGCATCTACTACTATTACTCCACACATCGACCGCTATCCAGCATGCATCTAGTGTATTAAGTTCATGGGAAAACGGGGTAATGCAATAAGAACGATGGCATGATGTAGACAAGATCTATCAATGTAGATATAGACCCCATCGTTTTATCCTTAGTAGCAACGATACATACGTGTCGGTTCCCTTTCTGTCACTGGGTTCAAGCACCATAAGATCGAACCCACTACCGGGCACCTCTTCCCATTGCAAGATAAATAGATCAAGTCGGCCAAACAAAACCCAAATATCGGAGAAGAAATACAAGGCTATAAGCAATCATGAATAAAAGAGATCAAAGAAACTCAAATACTTTCATGGATATAAAAAGATAGATCTGATCATAAACTCAAAGTTCATCGGATCCCAACAAACACACCGCAAAAGAGTGACATCATATGGATCTCCAAGAGACCATTGTATTGAGAATCAAGAGAGAGAGAGAGAGAGAGAGAGAGAGATGAAGCCATCTAGCTACTAACTACGGACCCGAAGGTCTACAAAGAACTACTCACGTATCATCGGAGAGGCACCAATGGAGGTGGTGAACCCCATCCGAGATGGTGTCTAGATTAGAGCTGGTGGTTCTGGACTCTGCGACGGCTGGATGAATATTTTGTCGACGCCTCTAGGGTTCTGGTATTTTGGGGGTATTTATAGAGCAAAGAGGTGGTCCGGGGGGCACCCGAGGTGGGCACAACCCACCAGGGCGCGCATGGGCCTCCTGGCGCGCCCTGGTGGGTTGTCCCCTCCCCGAGACTCCACCGAGGTGCAACCAGGGCCCATTGTGTTCCTTCTGGCCCATAAAATCTCGGTAAAGTTTCGTGGCATTTGGAATCCGTCTGATATTGGTTTTCTGCGATGTAAAAAACATGAAAAAACAGGAACTGGCACTTGGCACTATGTCAATAGGTTAGTACCAAAAAATGATATAAAATGATTATAAAACATCCAAGATTGATAATATACCAGCATGGAACAATCAAAAATTATAGATATGTTGGAGACGTATCACCTCCCTCCTTTATATACGTGGGGGGCACCCCAAAGGCACACCAAGTCTTCTCTTGGTTGTGTGCGGTGCCCCCCTTCACAGTTACACACCTCGGTCATATCATCGTAGTGCTTAGGCGAAGCCCTGCGCCGATAACTTCATCATCACCATCGCCATGCCATCGTGCTTACGGAGCTCTCCTTTGTCCTCAACTGGATCAAGAGCTCGAGGGACGTCATCGTGCTGAACGTGTGCTGAACATGGAAGTGTTGTACGTTTAGTACATGGATCAGTTAGATCACGAAGACATTCGACTACATCAACCGTGTTACTAAACGCTTCCGCTTTCGGTCTACGAGGGTACGTGGCCACACTCTCACCGCTCGTTGCTATGCTTCTCCTAGATAGATCTTGCGTGATTATAGGAAATTTTTTGAAATACTACGTTCCCCAACAGTGGTATCAGAGCCAGATCTATGCGTAGATGTTATATGCACGAGTAGAACACAAAGAGCTGTGGGCGATAATAGTCATACTGCTTACCACCAACGTCTTACTTTGATTCTGTGGTATTGTTGGATGAAACGGCCTGGACCGACATTACATGACCACATTCATGAGACTGGTTTTAGCGACGTGCTTTGCACACAGGTGGTTGGCGGGTGTCTCTTTCTCCAACTTTAGTTGAATCGAGTTTGACTACGGCCGGTCCTTGCTGAAGGTTAAAACAACACACTTGATGAAAAGTCATTGTGGATTTGATGCGTACGTAAGAACGGTTCTTGCTAGAAGCTCGTAGCAGCCACGTAAAACTTGCAACAACAAAGTAGATGACGTCTAACTTGTTTTTGCAGGGCATGTTGTGATGTGATATGGTCAAGACGTTATGAGATATAAATTGTTGTATGAGATGATCATGTTTTGTAGAAGTTATCGGCAACTGACAGGAGCCTTATGGTTGTCGCTTTATTGTATGAAATGCAATCGCCATGTAATTGCTTTACTTTATCACTAAGCGATAGCAATAGTCGTGGAAGCAACGGTTGGCGAGACGACAACAACGCTACGATGGAGATCAAGGTGTCAAACCGGTGATGATGGAGATCATGACGGTGCTTTGGAGATGGAGATCAAAGGCACAAGATGATGATGGCCATATCATGTCAGATATTTTGATTGCATGTGATGTTTATCCTTTATGCATATTATTTTGCTTAGTACGGCAGTAGCATTATAAGATGATCCCTCACTAAATCTCAAGGTACAGGTGTTCTCCCTGAGTATGCACCGTTGCTACAGTTCGTCGTGCCGAGACACCACGTGATGATTGATGTCTACTACACAACCTTCTTCTTGTAGACGTTGTTGGGCCTCCAAGTGCAGAGGTTTGTAGGACGGAAGCAAATTTCCCTCAAGTGGATGACCTAAGGTTTATCAATCCGTGGGAGGCATAGCATGAAGATGGTCTCTCTCAAGCAACCCTGTAACCAAATAACAAAGAGTCTCTTGTGTCCCCAACACACTCAATACAATGGTAAATTGTATAGGTGCACTAGTTCGGCGAAAAGATGGTGATACAAGTGCAATATGGATGGTAGATATAGGTTTTTGTAATCTGAAAATATAAAAACAGCAAGGTAACTAATGATAAAAGTGAGCACAAACGGTGTTGCAATGCGTTGAAACAAGGCCTAGGGTTCATACTTTCACTAGTGCAAGTCCTCTCAACAATAATAACATAATTGGATCATATAACTATCCCTCAACATGCAACAAAGAGTCACTCCAAAGTCACTAATAGCGGAGAACAAACGAAGAGATTATGGTAGGGTACGAAACCACCTCAAAGTTATCCTTTCTGGTCGATCTATTCAAGAGTCTGTAGTAAAATAACACGAAGCTATTCTTTCCGTTCGATCTATCATAGAGTTCGTACGAGAATAAAACCTTAAGACACAAATCAACCAAAACCCTAATGTCACCTAAATACTCCAATGTCACCTCAAGTATCCATGGGTATGATTATACGATATGCATCACACAATCTCATATTCGTCTATTCAACCAACACAAAGAACTTCAAAGAGTGCCCCAAAGTTTCTACCGGAGAGTCAAGACGAAAACGTGTGCCAACCCCTATGCATAAGTTCACGAGGGAACTCACAAGTTGATCACCAAAACATACATCAAGTGGATCACGTGATATCCCATTGTCACCACAGATAAGCACATGCAAGACATACATCAAGTGTTCTCAAATCCTTAAAGACTCAATCCGATAAGACAAATTCAAAGGGAAAATGCAATTCATCACAAGAGAGTAGAGGGGGAGAAACATCATAAGATCCAACTATAATAGCAAAGCTCGCGATACATCAAGATCATACCACCTCAAGAACACGAGAGAGAGAGAGAGATCAAACACATAGCTACTGTACATACCCTGGGCCCCGAGGGAGAACTACTCCCTCCTCGTCATGGAGAGCGTCGGGATGATGAAGATGGCCACCGGAGAGGGATCCCCCCCCTCCGGCAGGGTGCCGGAACAGGTCTAGATTGGTTTTCGGTGGCTACGGAGGCTTCTAGCGGCAGAACTCCCGATCTATTCTGCTCTCTGATGTTTTTAGGGTATATGGACATATATAGGCGAAAGAAGTCGATCAGGGGAGCCACGAGGAGCCCACAAGGGTGGGGGCGCGCCCAAGGGGGGCAGGCGCGCCTCCCTGCCTCGTGGCCACCTCGAAGCTTCCCTGACGTCTACTCCAAGTCTCCTGGGTTGCTTCTGTTCCAAAAATAACTCTCCCGAAGGTTTCACTCCGTTTGGACTTCGTTTGATATTCCTTTTCTTCTAAACACTCAAATAGGCAAGAAAACAACAATTTGGGCTGGGACTCCGGTTAATAGGTTAGTCCCAAAAATAATATAAAAGTGTATAATAAAGCCCATAAACATCCAAAACAGATAATATAATAGCATAGAACAATCAAAAATTATAGATACATTGGAGACGTATCAGCATCTCCAAGCTTAATTCCTGCTCGTCCTCGAGTAGGTAAATGATAAAACGGAATTTTTGATGTGGAATGCTACCTAACATGTTTATCAATGTAATTTTCTTTATCATGGCAAGAATATTCAGATCCATAAGATTCAAGTCAAAATTTTAATATTGACATAAAAATAATAATACTTCAAGCATACTAACCAAGCAATTATGTCTTCGCAAGATAACATGGCCAAATAAAGCTATCCCTACCAAATCATATAGTCTGGCAATGCTCTATCTTCATCACACAAAGTATTTAAATCATAAACAACCCTGATGACAAGCCAAGCAATTGTTTCATACTTTTGATGTTCTAAAAATTTTTCAATCTTCACGCAATACATGAGCGTGATCCACGGATATAGCACTATAGGTGGAATAGAATGGTGGTTGTGGAGAAGACAAAAAGGTGAAGATAGTCTCACATCAACTAGGTGTATCAACGGGCTATGGAGATGCCCATCAATAGATATCAATGTGAGTGAGTAGGGATTGCCATGCAACGGATGCACTAGAGCTATAAGTATATGAAAGCTCAACAAAAGAAACTAAGTGGGTGTGCATCCAACTTGCTTGCTCATAAAGACGTAGGGCAATTTTGAGGAAGCCCATCATTGGAATATACAAGCCAAGTTCTATAATGTAAAATTCCCACTAGTATATGAAAGTGACAACATAGGAGACTCGCTATCATGAAGATTATGGTGCTACTTTGAAGCACAAGTGTGGAAAAAGGATAGTAACATTGTCCCTTCTCACTTTTTCTCTCATTTTTTTATTTTTTTTATTTGGGCCTTTTCTCTTTTTTTGGCCTCTCTTTTTTCGCGTCCGGAGTCTCATCCCGACTTGTGGGGGAATCATAGTCTCCATCATCCTTTCCTCACATGGGAAAATGCTCTAATAATGATGATCATCACACTTTTATTTACTTACAACTCAAGAATTACAACTTAATACTTAGAACAAAATATGACTCTATGTGAATGCCTCCGGCGGTGTACCGGGATGTGCAATGATGCATGAGTGACATGTATGAAGATTTATGAACGGTGGCTTTGCCACAAATACGATGTCAACTACATGATCATGCAAGCAATATGAAAATGATGAAGCGTGTCATAATAACGGAATGGTTGAAAGTTGCATGGCAATATATCTCAGAATGGCTATGGAAATGCCATAATATGTAGGTATGGTGGCTGTTTTGAGGAAGGTAAAAAGTGGGTTTATGGTACCGGCGAAAGTTGCACGGTACTAGAGAGGCTAGCAATGGTGGAAGGGTGAGAGTGTGTATAATCCATGGACTCAACATTAGTCACAAAGAACTCACATACTTATTGCAAAAATCTATTAGTTATCGAAACAAAGTACTACGCGCATGCTCCTAGGGGGATAGATTGGTAGGAAAAGACCATCGATCGTCCCCGACCGCCACTCATAAGGAAGGCAATCAATAAATAAATCATGCTCCGACTTCATCACATAATGGTTCACCATACGTGCATGCTACGGGAATCACAAACTTCAACACAAGTATTTCTCAAATTCACAACTACTCAACTAGCATGACTCT
This sequence comes from Triticum urartu, assembly GCF_003073215.2. NCBI lineage: Eukaryota > Viridiplantae > Streptophyta > Magnoliopsida > Poales > Poaceae > Triticum > Triticum urartu. Next base: position 218,674,254 of record NC_053023.1, on the reverse strand, counting down.
AATATCACCATCTCCATATCTCAAAACAATCATCGAGTATCAAACTTCTCTTAGTATTCAATGCACTTATATGAAAGTTTTTATAATGCCATGTTGTTCTAAAGGACTCTCAAAATAATATAAGTGAAGCATGAGAGATCAATTATTTCTATAAAATAAAACCACCGCCGTGCTCTAAAAGATATAAGTGAAGCACTAGAGCAAATGACAAACTACTCCGAAAGATATAAGTGAAGATCAATGAGTAGTCGAATAATTATGCAACTATGTGAAGACTCTCTAACATTTAATAATTTCAGATCTTGGTATTTTATTAAAACAGAAATCAAAACTAAATAAAATAAAATGATGATCCAAGCAAAACACATATCATGTGGTGAATAAAAATATAGCTCCAAGTAAAGTTACCGATGAACGAAGACGAAAGAGGGGATGCCTTCCGGGGCATCCCCAAGCTTAGGATCTTGGTTGTACTTGAATATTACCTTGGGGTGCCTTGGGCATCCACAAGATTAGGCTCTTGCCACTCCTTATTCCATAGTCCATCGAATACCCAAAACTTGAAAACTTCACAACACAAAACTTAACAGAAAACTTGTAAGCTCCGTTAGTATAAGAAAATAAATCACCACTTAGGTACTGTTGTGAACTCATTCTAAATTCATATTGGTGTAATATCTACTGTATACCAACTTATCTATGGTTCATACCCTCCGATACTACTCATAGATTCATCAAAATAAGCAAACAACACATAGAAAACAGAATCTGTCAAAAACAGAACAGTCTGTAGTAATCTGTATCAAACGTATACTTATGGAACTCATAAAATTATAAAATAAATTGGTGGACCTGAGGAATTTGTCTATTAATAATCTGCAAAAAATCAACTTAATAGCACTCTACAATAAAAAATGGAAGCAAATCTCGTGAGCGCTAAAGTTTCTGTTTTTTACAGCAAGATCGCAGAGACTTTCCCCAAGTCTTCCCAAAGGTTCTACTTGGCACAAACACTAATTAAAATCATAAAAACTCAATCATAACAGAGGCTAGATAAATTATTTATTGCTAAACAGGAGAAAAAAGCAAATAACAAAAATGAAGTTGGGTTGCCTCCCAACAAGCGCTATCATTTAACGCCCCTAGCTAGGCATGATGATTTCAATGATGCTCACATAAAAGATAAGAATTTAAACATAAAGAGAGGATCATGAAGCATATTACTAACACATTTAACTCTAACCCACTTCCTATGCATAGGGATTATGTGAGCAAACAACTTATGGGAACAATAATCAATTAGCATAGGAAGGCAAAACAAGCATAACTTCAAAACTTTAAGCACATAGAGAGGAAACTTGATATTATTGCAATTCATACAAGCATATATTCATCCCTCATAATAATTTTCATTAGCTTCATGAATTAATTAAAAAATATAACTATCACATAAATCATTCTTTTCATGATCTACAAGCATAGAGATTTTATTACTCTCCACATAAGCAAAATTCTTCTCATTCGGAATAGTGGGAGTATCATAGGAAACTCGAATACTATAAATTGTTTCCACATTAAAGGAGTAATGTTCAGAAAAAGGGTAATCATAATCATGACAAGTTTTATAAATATAATCATCACTACTTTTTATAGCATAAGTGGCATCACAATAATCATCATAGGTAGCAACTTTGTTCTCATCATAATCAATTGAAACCTCTTCCAAGATAGTGGAACCATTACTAAATAAAGTCATGACCTCTCCAAATCCACTTTCATAATTATCACAATAAGATTCAACATCCTCCAAAATAGTGGGATCATTACTTCCTAAAGTTGACACTCTTCCAAACCCACTTTCATCAATATAATCATCATAAGTAGGGGCATGCTATCATCATAATAAATTTGCATATCAAAACTTGGGAGACTACAAATATCATCTTCATTAAAAATAGCATCCCCAAGCTTCAGACTAACATTAATTGCAGAAAATACATTCTCAAACATGCCATTCTCATCAAACATAGCATCCCCAAGCTTGGGCCTTTTCATATCATAAGCATAATCACTCTCATCATTAATAGTATGGATAGCACCAATAGTATAACAATTATCATCATCACAATGAGTAATAGGAGCAACATCATTTGGGAGGGATACATTTTTACCTTTGCTTCTCCGTCTTTTATTTTTCTTCTTCACATCATGTGTGGGTTCAATACTCTTTTTGGAGCTCCTTATTGATGAGATTGGTTGAATAGGAGGCTCCTCCTCGTTACCTGATTCATCATAAGAAATAATAGAAGAATATTGGGAAGTATCTTCCCTTTCATTAGTATTCTCTTCATCCTCTATTTGTTTTCTTTTCTTTATATACTTGGCAATATAAGGATTTTCAATGCAATTCACCGCACAATGCATATAAATTTCCTCTAGATCAAAATTAAGAACTCTATCAAGGGAAAATTCTGGAATAACCTTAGATATACGTTTCATTTCTTCATAACCCAAGAGAAAACTAAGTTCATTATGATGTGCAAGGGAAATCAAGTCATCACAATTTTTGGACACGATACGATCATGAAACAATTTGCATCAGAGATTTAAATGACCATGTTCATTGCAAAGTTCACAAGTATGGTGAAGAAATTTTAAACTTTCAGCGCAAACATCTAGCCTTTGTTGCAACCATTTAATTTCCAAATACTTATGCCTCTTGCAAAATCTATCTTCCCTGTTTGGTATGTACTTGCAAACTCTATGCACTCCACAAAAATCGACATGCTTATAAGAGATATTTTCATCAAGACTAGTGCAATCATCATTAGTACTATGGATATTCAAAGAGTTCATACTAACAACATTTCAATCATGCTCATCATTCAAAGATTTAGTGCCAAACATTTTAATGCATTCTTCTTCTAACACTTTGGCACAATTTTCCTTTCCATCATACTCATGAAAGATATTAAAAAGATGAAGCGTATGAGGCAAACTCAATTCCATTTTTTGTAGTTTTATTTATTAGATTAAACTAGTGAGAAAAAAAGAAACTAAAAGATTCGATTGCAAGATCTAAAGATATACCTTCAAGCACTCACCTCCCCGGCAACGGCGCCAGAAAAGAGCTTGATGTCTACTACTCAACCTTCTTCTTATAGACGTTGTTGGGCCTCCAAGTGCAGAGGTTTGTAGGACAGTAGCAAATTTCCCTCGACTGGATGACCTAAGGTTTATCAATCCGTGGGAGGTGTAGGATGAAGATGGTCTCTCTCAAGCAACCCTGCAACCAAATAACAAAGAGTCTCTTGTGTCCCCCAACACACCCAATACAATGGTAAATTGCATAGGTGCACTAGTTCGGTGAAGAGATGGTGATACAAGTGCAATATGAATGATAGATATAGGTTTTTGTAATCTGAAAATATAAAAACAGCAAGGTAACTAATGATAAAAGTGAGCACAAATGGTATTGCAATGCGTTGAAACAAGGCCTAGGGTTCATACTTTCACTAGTGCAAGTCCTCTCAACAATAATAACATAATTGGATCATATAACTATCCCTCAACATGCAACAAAGAGTCACTCCAAAGTCACTAATAGCAGAGAACAAACAAAGAGATTATGGTAGGGTATGAAACCACCTCAAAGTTATCCTTTTTGATCGATATATTCAAGAGTCCGTAGTAAAATAACACGAAGTTATTCTTTCTGTTCGATCTATCATAGAGTTCATACTAGAATAACACCTTAAGACACAAATCAACCAAAACCCTAATGTCACCTAGATACTCCAATGTTACCTCAAGTATCCGTGGGTATGATTATACGATATGCATCACACAATCTTAGATTCGTCTATTCAACCAACACAAAGAACTTCAAAGAGTGCCCCACAGTTTCTGCCGGAGAGTCAAGACGAAAACGTGTGCCAACCCCTATGCATAAGTTCACGAGGGAACTTGCAAGTTGATTACCAAAACATACATCAAGTGGATCACATGATATCCCATTGTCACCACAGATAAGCACATGCAAGACATACATCAAGTGTTCTCAAATCCTTAAAGACTCAATCCGATAAGACAACTTCAAAGGGAAAACTCAATTCATCACAAGAGAGTAGAGGGGGAGAAACATCATAAGATCCAACTATAATAGCAAAGATCGCGATACATCAAGATCATATCACCTCAAGAACACGAGAGAGAGAGAGAGATCAAACACATAGCTACTGGTACATACCCTCAGCCCGGAAGGAGAACTACTCCCTCCTCGTCATGGAGAGCGTCGGGATGATGAAGATGGCCACCGAAGAGGGATCCCCCCCCTCCGACAGGGTGCCGGAATGGGTCTACATTGGTTTTCGGTGGCTACGGAGGCTTATGGCGGCGGAACTCCCGATCTATTCTGCTCTCTGATGTTTTTAGGGTATATGGACATATATAGGCGAAAGAAGTCGGTCAGGGGAGCCATGAGGGGCCCACGAGGATGGGGGCGCGCCCAGGGGCAGGCGCGCCTCCCTGCCTCGTGGCCAGCTCGGAGCTTCCCTAACATCTACTCCAAGTCTCCTGGGTTGCTTCTATTCCAAAAATAACTCTCCCGAAGGTTTCATTCTGTTTGGACTCCGTTTGATATTCCTTTTCTTCGAAACACTCAAATAGGCAAGAAAACAACAATGGGCTGGGCCTCCGGTTAATAGGTTAGTCCCAAAAATAATATAAAAGTGTATAATAAAGCCCATAAACATCCAAAAAAGATAATATAATAGCATGGAACAATCAAAAATTATAGATACGTTGGATACGTATCAATGATCGGGTGTGATAAGCTCTACGTTCACGTACAACGGGAGCAAGCCAGTTTTGCACGTGCAAAATACTCGTGTTAAACTTGATGAGCCTAGCATATGCAGATATGGCCTCGGGACACTGAGACCGAAAGGTCGAACGTGAATCATATAGTAGATATGATCAACATAGTGATGTTCACCATTGAAAACTACTCCATCTCACGTGATGATCGGACATGGTTTAGTTGATATGGATCATGTGATCATTTAGATGACTAGAGGGATGTCTATCTAAGTGGGAGTTCTTAAGTAATATGATTAATTGAACTTTAATTTATCATGAACTTAGTCCTGATAGTTTTTGCATATCTATGTTGTAGATCAATAGCTCGCGTATAGCTCCCCTGTTTTATTTTTGATATGTTCCTAGAGAAAAATAAGTTGAAAGATGGTAGTACAATGATGCAGACTGGGTCCATGATCTGAGGATTATCCTCATTGCGGCACAGAAGAATTACGTCCTTGATGCAATGCTAGTTGACGGACCTATTGCAGGAGAAGATGCAGACGTTATGAACGTTTGGCAAGCTCGGTATGATGACTACTTGATAGTTTAGTGCGCCATGCTTTATGGCTTAGAACCGGGTCTTCAAAAACGTTTTGAGCGCCAAGGAGCATATAAGATATACCAAGAGTTGAAATTGGTATTTCAGACTCATGCCCGAGTCGAGAGGTATGAGACCTCTGACAAGTATTTTGCCTACAAGACGGAGGAGAACATCTCAACCAGTGAGCATGTACTCAGAATGTCTGAGTACTACAATCGCTTGAATCAAGTGGGATTTAATCTTACAAATAAGATTGTGATTGACAGAGTTCTCTAGTCACTATCACCAAGTTACTGTAACTTTGTGATGAACTATAATATGCAAGGATGACGAAAACGATTCCCCAAGCTCTTCGCGATGCTGAAATCGGTGAAGGTAGAAATCAAGAAAAGCATCGAGTGTTGATGGTTGACAAGACCACTAGTTTCAAGCAAAAGGGCAAGGGAAAGAAAGGGAACTTCAAGAAGAATGGCAAGCAAGTTGCCCCACCCATGAAGAAGCCCAAAGCTAGACCCAAGCCTGAAACTGTGTGCTTCTACTACAAAGGAAATGGTCACTGGAAGCAGAACTGCCCCAAATACTTGGCGGATAAGAAGGATGGCAAAGTGAACAAAAGTATATATGATATACATGTTATTGATGTGTACTTTACTAGTGTTCATAGTAGCCCCTGGGTATTTGATACTGGTTCAGTTGCTAAGATTAGTAACTTGAAACAGGAGTTACAAAATGAACAGATACTAGTTGAGGGCGAGATGACGATGTGTGTTGGAAGTGATTCCAAGTTTGATAAGATCACCATCGCACACTCCCTTTACCTTCGGTATTAGTGTTGAACCTAAAATAAATGTTATTTGGTGTTTGCGTTGAGCATAATATGATTGGATCATGTTTATTGCAATACGGTTATTCATTTAAGTCAACGAATAATTGTTATTCTATTTACATGAATAGAACCTTCTGTGGTCATACACCCAAGGTGAATGGTTTATTGAATCTTGATCGTAGTAATACACATATTCATAATATTGATGCCAAAAGATGCAAAGCTGATAATGATAGTGCAACATACTAGTGGCACTGCCGTTTAGGTCATATTGGTGTAAAGCGCATGAAGAAACTCCATGCGGATGGACTTTTGGAATCACTTGATTACGAATCATTTGATGCTTGTGAACCATGCCTCATGGGCAAGATGACTAAGACTCCGTTCTCCGGAACAATGGAGCGAACCACTGACTTATTGGAAATAATACATACCGATGTATGCGGTCCGATGAGTATTGAGGCTCGCGGCGGGTATCATTATTTTCTGACCTTGACAGATGATTTGAGCAGATATGGGTATATTGTAACGCCCCGAGAATCATGCTACAGGAATCCCCTGGTGATGGTGCCATGTCATCAGTCTTACTGTTGCTAATCCTCATTTGTATTCAAACACAATTCAACTTCAAATCTATAGTCAAAATTGAGAAACTTGTCAAACATGAAAACAAAAGTGTTCATCATGTGGCAAATCTTCACTTGTTAATATTGGTGGTGAACCAACCTTTTTGTAAAATGTTTTAATGCCCAAACTGTTTAAAACAGTAGCCATTTTATTAAAAAAATGATGACCCTATACATTTTGGCCCACTTGTAAAAGGGCCACAACCTCCCTGTCCTCTGGGCCTCGCCCAGCCCACACCCCCGCTACTAACCCTAGCTCCTCCCGTCCCATCCCAATCCCCAACTCCCCCTCGTTCCCCCACTCCCCACTCCTCCCTCTCCCCGCACCGTTTCTGGATCGAGGGGCGATCCCCCCGACCACGCCACGCCGCCGCTCCGGATGGCGGGCTCCCTGGCGCGAGCGGCCGTCCTCGACGCCCGACCTCCCATCCGCTCGCGCTCCTTCAGCACCGCTGCCCTTCCATGATGCAGGCGCACGCCAACGCCTTGGCACCGCCGCGGCGCCCGGAGCCACCTCGCCGGACCACCGCACCGCCGGCCTCCCCGAGCACTTCCCCGGCATGCTCCGAGCTCGCCCCTGCGCTCCATGTGAGCAACCGCAACGATCCCCCTTCCCCCCTTTACGATTTGACGCCGTAGGCCGCCGTCTCCGTTGTGCACGACACCGTCGGAGCTCATGCCCGCACGCGCCTCTGGCCACTCTTGCCCGCACGCCCAGCCTCGCCCCCGCTGGCACCCACTCGCGGCGCCGCTCCCTGCGTCGCCAGCTCCTCTGCCGCCGCCGTCCGTCGCCCGCCGCTGCAGTTCGCCCCGCCTCTGCCGCATCGGCCACCACTCGTTGGGCCTCGCCCTGCTCCATCTCACCGGCCCGGCCGCTCGCTGCAACTCCGCCTGGTCGCCGTCGCCCGCGGCCGCATCCGGCGCCACGCCCGTGGCGCCCGTGCCTGTAGCCCCGTTAACCCTCGCGCCCGCTATGGCCTTGTGCCACTGGGCCATGGGGCCCAGCCCCCATAATGTTTAAAAAAGAGAGAGAATTTTAAAAATATTAATAAATAAAAATATTAATTAATTAATTAACTTAAGTAATTATGTTTAATTAACCTAATTAATCCTGTTAATCAACCTGTTAACTACCTAATTAGTGTAACTAAAACTGTTAGTTAACTAGGCAGTATGACAGGTGGGCCCCACCCCCTGTTGACCAGTCAAACTTTGACTGGTCAACTGGACCCCCTGGACCCACATGTCACCCTCTGGTACACCTTTGTGTACACAGATCTGGGTGCACATAGCATTTTAACTTTTTAATTTCGAATTAATACTGATTCCAGAATATTGTTAAAACTTTGGAAATTCGTAGAAAATAAACCGTAGCTCGGATGGAAAAACTTTGTACATGAAAGTTGCTCAGAACAACGAGACGAACCCGGATACGCAACCCGTTCGTCCGCCACACGTCCCTAGCATAGCAAACCTGCAACCGTCCCCCTCCGTTTCATCTGTCCGAAAATGCCTAACTTCGGGAAAACTTTCCCGGATGTTTCCCCCCTTTGTCGGTATCGTATAACACTGCGTTAGAACACCCCTAGCACCGCTTATTGTCTTGTCATGTATCTGTTTGCTCTCTATTTACTGTTTCTTCCCCCTCTTCTCTCCGGTAGACCCCGAGACCGTTGTTGATGTCCCTGTGATCGACTACGTCGACAACGACCCCTCCTTGCCAGAGCTACCTGGCAAGCAAACCCCCCTTGAGCATTCCAATATCGCCCATTTCTTTCCCTCTCATGCTTGCATTAGAACTGCTACTGCTTTCTGTATGATCCTACTCTGATGCATAGCCTGTTGTTGTTACCTGCTTTTATACCTTACCTGCTTATCCTAAACTGCTTAGTATAGGTTGGTTAGTGATCCATCAGTGACCCCCACCTTGTCCTAGTTGCCCTGCTTTATGTTCGATGACTCGATCAATGTGATCGACGTCCAGGCCCCGACACCGCACATCACCCCCCCTAGTTGTACAACTCTACAGAGTTACCATCGAGTGCCGAGGGTGGAACCTCTTACATCACTCCTGATGAGATCTCTGTAGTGTAGTTATACGGTCGAGGTCATCGAGGGTGATTTCCTCCTTAACCACTTCCGTTACGGCTCTGTCGTGCAACCCATCAAATGTGAACCTCGAGGGTGGATCCTCTTACGTTCACCTTGATGACAACATCGAGTGGAATTCACCGGGGGTGATTCCTCGGGTTTTCCCCTTGGTGTTAGACACACAGTTACTATGGTTACTATGACTTTGCACGGAGCCATGTTACTAAAGATGGGTCGGCCCTGAGGGTTACCCGCGCGAGCTTAATAGCGAGTGATGTGGAGTCGGGTTGACCTGGAAGGTGCCCGCGAGATACTTACGAGGCGTGGCCGGGCATTCTTAGCCCTTGCCGCAAGTACTCGAGACGGGGCGACGGGGTCACATCGATCGTGAGTCTCTGCTCGTTACCGCGTGCTCCTAATCCACTACGATTTGGATATTTGATCTGAGGGGCCTCTGGCCTGATAGCACTAACCATCACGTGGGCATACTATGGCCGTTCTGCGTCGTATACATCAGCCGAAGCTTAATAGACGTCAGCGACTGAGCGGCGCGCACCGGGTTGGACTGCGTAAGCTCCTGCCTTGTTGAAGGAGGTAGCTAGGTCTGCTCACCGGCCGCCCACGCAACGTGCAGGAGTTCCCGGGGCGATGGCCCATGAACCCTGGGGGCATAGGATTAGTCCGGCGTGCTGGCCTCTCTATTAAGCCTAGGTCGGGTTGCGGCGTATTGTTTGGCCGAGGCCGGGAATGACCTAGGAAAGTGTGTCCGGCCGGAGTTAATCGAGCGTGGTGGGTAAGTTGGTGCACCCCTGCAGGGAAGAAAACATCTATTGATAGCCTGTCCTACGGTAATGGACACTTGGAGTTGTATCCTGATCGATACAACTAGAACTGGATACTTGTGATCAGAACTGGATGGTGATGAGATTTGGAATGTGTTGACACTTGGATAGTATGGCTCTGGGATTGCTTTCTTGCAAGGAGTCGAGAAAGGATCTCTGGCCGAGGTTGATAACATTATTGCTACTTTACTTTATGCTACTCTACTCCCTCCTGTTGCTGCAAGATGGTGGTTTCCAGAAGATGCTAGTCTTCAATAGGCTAGGCTTTCCCCTTCCCTTCTGGCATTCTGCAGTTTAGTCCATAGATACAACCCATTCCTTTGATACAGATGCATACTTAGTTTAGATCTGATGTAAGTCTTGCGAGTACTTTGGATGAGTACTCACGGTTGCTTTGCTACTTCTTTTCCTCCATACCCAATTGTTGCGACCAGATGACGGATCCCAGGAGCCAGACGATGCCACTGATGACTACTACTACCCGGAGGATGCCTACTACTATGTGAAGACCGCAGACGACTAGGAGTAGTTAGGAGGCTCCCAGGCAGGAGACCTTGCCTTTTCGATCGATGATGCTTTTGTGCTAGCCTTCTTAAGGAAAACTTGTTTAACTCATGTCTGTACTCAGATATTGTTGCTTCCGCTGACTCTTGTGTTTTCGAGCTTATGTATTCGAGCCCTCGAGGCCCCTAGCTTGTAATATAAAGCTTGTATTATTTTAATTTGTGTCTAGAGTTGTGTTGTGATATCTTCCCGTGAGTCCTTGATCTTGATCGTACCCATTTGCGTGTATGATTAGTGTACGGTCAAATCGGGGGCGTCACATATATCTACTTAATGAAACACAAGTCTGAAACATTTGAAAAGTTCAAAGAATTTCAGAGTGAAGTGGAAATCATCGTAACAAGAAAATAAAAATTTCTACGATCTGATCGTGGAGGTGAATATTTGAGTTATGAGTTTGGCCTTCATCTAAAACAATGTGGAATAAATTTCACAACTCATGCCACCTGGAACACCACAGCATAATGGTGTGTCCAAACGTCGTAACTGTACTTTATTGGATATGGTGCGATCTATGACGTCTCTTCCCGATTTACCATTATCGTTTTGGGGTTATACATTAGAGACAGTTGCATTCACATTAAATAGGGCACCATCTAAATCCGTTGAGACGACACCATATGAACTGTGGTTTAGCAAGAAACCTAAGCTGTCGTTACTTAAAGTTTGGGGTTGTGATGCTTATGTGAAAAATCTTCAACCTGATAAGATCGAACCCAAATTGGAGAAATGCGACTTCATAGGATACCCAAAGGAAACTATTGGGTACACCTTCTATCATAGATCCTCAGGCAAGATATGCGTTGCTAAGAATGGATCCTTTATAGAGAATGTAGAACTTGATGAGGTAATTGTACCTTCTCCCAAATTGGAAAGTAGTTCATCACATAAATCAGTTCCAGTGACTCCTACACCAATTAGTGAGGAAGCTAATGATGATGATCATGAAACTTCAGATCAAGTTACTACCGAACCTCACAGGTCAACCAGAGTACGGTCCGCACTAGAGTGGTATGGTAATCCTGTTCTAGAAGTCATGTTACTAGGCCATGACGAACCTACAAACTATGAGGAAGCGATGATGAGCCCAGATTCCGCGAAATGGCTTGAGGCCATGAAATCTGAGATGGGATCCATGTATGAGAACAAAGTATGGACTTTGATTGACTTGCCCGATGATCGGTGAGCCATTGAGAATAAATGGATCTTCAAGAGGAAGATGGACGCTGATAGTAGTGTTACTATCTACAAGGTGTTGACTACGATAAGATTTTCTCACTCGTAGCGATGCTTAAGTCTGTCCGAATCATGTTAGCAATTGCCACATTTTATGAAATCTGGCAAATGGATGTCAAAACTACATTCCTTAATGGATTTCTTAAAGAAGAATTGTATATGATGAAACAAGAAGGTTTTGTCAATCCTAAAGGTGCTAACAAAGTGTGCAAGCTCCAGCGATCCATCTATGGACTGGTGCAAGCATCTCGGAGTTGGAATATACGCGTTGATAAGGTGATCAAAGAATATGGTTTTATACAGACTTTTGGTGAAGCCTGTATTTACAAGAAAGAGAGTGGGAGCACTATAGCCTTTCTGATAAGTATATGTGAATGACATATTGTTGATCAGAAATGATGTAGAATTTTTTGGAAAGCATAAAGGAGTATTTGAAAGGAGTTTTTCAAAGAAAGACCTCGGTGAAGTGATACATCTCCAACGTATGTATAATTTATGAAGTATTCATGTTGTTATTTTATCATTCTTGGATGTTTTACAATCATTTTATAGAAACTTTATATCATTTTTTGGGACTAACCTATTGACCCAGTGCCCAGTGTCAGTTGCTGGCTTTTTGCTTGTTTTTTACATCACAGAAAATAAATATCAAACGGAGTCCAAACACCACAAAACTTTTTGTGGATTTTTTATGGGCCACAAGACTCCCGATGGGATAGAGCAGCACCTGGGGGTGCCCCGAGGGGGGCAAAACCCACCAGAGCGTGCTAGGGCCCCCTGGCGCACCCAGGTGGGTTGTGTCCACCTCGGTGGCCTCCCATACCCCTTATTTGCACTATAAATTCCCAAATATTCCGAGACCCTTCGGGGTTAACCTAGATCAGAAGTTCCGCCGCTACAAGCCTGTGTAGCCACCGAAAACCAATCTAGACCCGTTTCGGCACCCTACCGGAGGGGGAATCATCTCCGGTGGCCATCTTCATCATCCCGGCAGCCACCACGATGAGGAGGGAGTAGTCCACCCTCGGGGCTGAGGGTTTGTACCAGTAGCTATGTGTTTAATCTCTCTCTCTCTCTCTCTCGTGATCTATATCATGGGCTTTGTTAATGTAGTCGGATCATATGATGTTTCTCCCCTCTATACTCTTGTTGTGATGAATTGAATCTTTACCCTTTGAAGTTTTGTCTTGTCGGATTGAATATTCAGATTTGAGAATACATGATGTATGTCTTGTGGTATGAATACTTGAGGTGGCAAATGGGTATCATATTTATTCACTTGATATACGTTATAGCATTCAACTTGCGGATTCCCGCGGTGATATTGGGGTAATCTATGCATAGGGGTTGATGCACGTTTTTTTATCTTTTCTCCGATACAAACTTTGGGGTCTCTTTGTAGTTCTTTGTGTGGATTGAGTATAATGAATATGAATATGCTCTGGTGTTATTCTAGTACGAACTCTAGGATAGATCGAACGGAAAAAATAGCGTTGCGTTATTTTAGTACGAACTCTTGAATAGATCATGCGGAAAGAATAGATTTGAGGTGGTCTCGTACCCTACAAATAACTTCTATCTTTTGTTCTCCGCTAATAGGAACTCGGGAGTGATTCTTTGTTGCACTTTGAGGGATAATTATATGATCCAACTATATTAGCAGTGTTGAGAGATTGCACTAGCGAAAGTACGAACCCTAGGCCTCATTTTTTAGCATTGCAATACCGTTTTTGTGCCTGTTTACTATTTGCTACCTTGCTGTTTTTATTTATTCAGATTATAAAAATGTATTTCTACCATCCATATTACACTTTTATCACCATCTCTTCACCGAACTAGTGCACCTATACAATTTGCCATTGTATTGGGTGTGTTGGGGACACAAGAGATTTCTTGTATTTGGTTGCAGGGTCGTTTGAGAGAGACCATCTTCATCCAACACCTCTCACGGATTGATAAACCTTAGGTCATCCACTTGAGGGAAAATTCTGTGCTTGGAGGCCCAACACGTGTCTACAAGAATAAAGTTGTGTAGTAGACATCATGAAGCTGCTTACATATTAAGCATCAAGATCTATAGATATAGATCAAGACGCTTGATAAGTTTTTTCAATGAGTACATACCTTGACAAATTTTTTTGAAGTAGTTCAAAATGGAACAGTCAAAGAAGGAGTTCTTTCCTGTGTTGCAAGGTGTGAAGTTGAGTAAAGACTCAAAACCTGACCACGGCAGAAAATAGAAAGAGAATGAAAAGTCATTCCCTATGCCTCAGTCATAGGTTCTATAAAGTATGCTATGATGTGTACCAGACCTATTGTGTACCTTACCATGAGTTTGGCAAGAGGGTACAACAGTGATCCAGGAGTGGATCACTGGACAACGGTCGAAATTATCCTTAGTGGAATAAGGATATGTTTCTCGGTTATGGAGGTGACAAAAAGTTCATCGTAAAGGGTTACGTTGATGCAAGCTTTGACACTATTCCGGATGACTCTAAGTCTCAATCTGGATACATATTGAAAGTGGGAGCAGTTAGCTAGAGTAGCTCCGTGCAGACATTGTAGACGTAGAAAAATTGCAAAATACATACGGCTCTCAATGTGGCAGACCCGTTGACTAAACTTCTCTCACAAGCAAAACATGATCACACCTTAGTACTCTTTGGGTGTTAATCACATAGCGATGTGAACTAGATTATTGACTCTAGTAAACCCTTTGTGTGTTAGTCACATGGAGATGTGAACTAATCACATAAAGATGTGAATTATTGGTGTTAAATCACATGATGATGTGAACTAGATTATTGACTCTAGTGCAAGTGGGAGACTGAAGGAAATATGCCCTAGAGACAATAATAAGGTCGTTATTTATATTTCCTTATATCATGCTAAATTTTTATTATTCATGCTAGAATTGTATTAACGGGAAACTTAGTACATGTGTGAATACATAGACAAAACAGAGTGTCCCTAGTATGCCTCTACTTGACTAGCTCATTAATCAAAGATGGTTAAGTTTCCTAACCATAGACATGTGTTGTCACTTGATGAACGGGATCACATCATTAGGAGAATGATGTGATGGAAAAGACCCATCCGTTAGCTTAGCATAATGTTTTATTGCTATTACTTTCTTCATGACTTATACATGTTCCTCTGACTATGAGATTATGCAACTCCTGAATACTGGAGGAACACCTTGTGTGCTATCAAACGTCACAACGTAATTGGGTGATTATAAAGATGCTCTATAGGTGTCTCTGATGGTGTTTGTTGAGTTGGCATAGATCGAGATTAGGTTTTTTCACTCCGAGTATCGGAGAGCTATCTCTGGGCCCTCTCGGTAATGCACATCACTATAAGCCTTGCAAGCAATGTAACTAATGAGTTAGTTGCGGGATGATGCATTACAGAACGAGTAAAGAGACTTGCCGGTAATGAGATTGAACTAGGTATGATGATACCGACGATCGAATCTCGGGCAAGTAACATACCGATAACAAAGGGAACAACGTATGTTGTTACGCGGTTTGACCGATAAAGATCTTCGCATAATATGTAGGAGCCAATATGAGCATCTAGGTTACGCTATTGGTTATTGACCAGAGATGTGTCTCGGTCATGTCTACATAGTTCTCGAACCCGTAGGGTCCGCATGCTTAATGTTCGATGACGATTTGTATTATGAGTTATGTGATTTTATGACCGAAGTTTGTTCGGAGTCCCGGATGAGATCACGGACATGACGAGGAGTCTCGAAATGGTCGAGAGGTAAAGATTCATATATTGGAAGGCTATATTCGGACATCGAAAAGGTTCTAAGTGATCCGGGTATTTTTCGGAGTACCGGGTATTTATATAATTTTTTATTGTTCCATGCTATATTATATCCTGTTTTGGACATTATTGGGCTTTATTATACACTTATATATTATTTTTGGGACTAACTTATTAACCGGAGGCCGAGCCCAGAATTGCTGTTTTTTTGCCTATTTCAGAGTTTCGTAGAAAAAGAATATCAAACGGAGTCCAAACGGAGTCCAAACGGAATGAAACCTTCAGGAATGTGATTTTCGGAACGAACATGATCTAGAGGAATTGGACCCTACGTCAAGACATCAACCAGGAAGGCACGAGGTAGGGGGTGCGCCTACCCCCCCCCCAGGCGCACCCTCCACCCTCGTGGGGCCCACATTGCTCGACCGATGTACTCCTTCCTCCTATATATACCTACGTACCCCCAAACTACCAGATACGGAGCCAAAGCCCTAATTCCACCGCCGTAACTTTCTGTATCCATGAGATCCCATCTTCGAGCCTGTAGCGACCAGACCTCAAACAGTCTGATCTCTGTGCTCCGGTGTCATCCCTGGATCAGTAATGCTGACACCACACAGTACTCGGAGGATTTATAGCGGGAGTAGCAATCACACACTTATTACATCGAGTGTCTCAAAAGAGAACTTATTACAATAAATATGGCTTAAGGCCATCTAATTACGATAACCGCGGAAGGCTTGGAAGATAAGTGAGTCCATCAACTCCAACGGCATCACTGAGTATAGAACCACGACCTAAAACTCCTTAATCGTCGTCTGAAAAGTCTGCAACATTAACGTTGCAGCCCGAAAACGGGTCAGCACATGGAATATGCTGGCAAGGAACACATAGAGAGTAATGGAATGCAACAGCTATACTATATGCATATTTGGCTGGTGGAAAGCTCTATGGTTACAGTTTTGCATAAGCCAATTTTTCCCTACTTCAAAAGGAATAAATTTAATTACTATCATGGTGGTTGTTAAACATTGAGAATGGTTGACAGCATTCTCAATCCCAATTAAGCATCATCATTAACCCAACAACATTAATTTTAGAGTAACATGTTGAGATTCACATGATAATCCAGATACTAGATACTCAAGATGTCCATAAACGGGGACTCGGCTAATCATGATTAGTTTGTTACACTCTGCAGAGGTTTGCGCACTTTTCCCCACAAGACTCGATCGCCTCCGTTGGATTTCTCGCACTACATGGTGTTTGAGAAACGGATGACCGAGACACAGTCTTTCAGAAGCGCTAGCACCTTACGATGGATAGACCGGTACACCTACTTTCCCCTACATCTGCTAGTCTACCCTGTAAGAGTTCGCACAACTTAATCAACTATGCCAGAGCCCATAATGGCTTGTGGATACACACGGAAGTTTCTAGTTTGAAAAATCTCATGATCCCTTTGAGCCTGGGTGGCGGTCCAAAAGAAAACAGGCAGGTCCTGGAATACCCAGGTGCCTCAATCCATCCAGATGTGTGTTTAAGTTGCCACCTTAGATAAACCATTAATTATCAATCTCACATCTGTCATGGATTTCACTCATCCAATCCACGTCTACTAGCATAACATGGCATAATAAGCAAACGTAGAAGTAACTCCCAAAGGTTTGATAATAAATAGGTAATAGGTACTACCTCATCTACTTCCCATCCCACAGTTTAATTAGATCCTAATCATGCAATGTGTGAAGATTGATCTAATGCAAAAAAAACTGGGTTGTAGAAAAGGTATGATCAAAGTGTTACTTGCCTTGCTGATGATCCGCGAAACCTAATGATTCGAAGTAACAGGCGGCGCACTCCGGGTACTCTATCGCAGGCAAACAAACAAGTATACAATAAGTACTCATCTAATGCACAGGTAAAACTCAAATAAGAGATCTAACCAGAAGGTTCAACTTAAGAACTCCGGTTGGCAAAAAGAATCAAATCGAACGAAGCAAAGAAAGTCAAACGGCGAAAGAAAACAACTTCGTTCTAATAATCTGAACCTAAGTCAAATTTTACAGTAGCGAAAACTTGTTTAAGTTGATTATTCGGATAGAGGGTTTCAAGACGAAACTCCAGGCGCTTGAATCGCCTGATTCCAATAAACGAGCAAAAAGTTAAACTAAAACGAAAATCGGATCAGAAATCGCGATCAGAAAATAACCGCGGAAAAATCCGACGAAAAGGAAAAAAAACGACGAACGGATTTTTTTTAAAAAAACGGCACGGATTTCGAGGTGCGGCGAACCTCGGGCGAGCGCGTGGCTCCGGCGGATCGGCGGCGGCTGGTGGCGAGGGTTAGGGTTAGGGTTTTGGGGCGGCTGGGCCTTCGGGCTGGCTTGCCCCGGCTTATAAAGGCACCGGCCCATAGTCAGTTCCGCTTTTTTATTTTCGCTTGGAAGAAAAAAATAAAAAAAAATACTAAACGGACTCTAAAAATCCCGAAATAAATTTTCCCGGACTTCTAAAATCAAGCCCGACAAAGTGAACATTTATTTGGGCCCTAAATACAATTTTAAAAAACGTGCATTTTTCCTAATTCAAATAAAAACAACAACAAAAACTCCGAAATAAAACTATTTGATTTTTTTATTAAATCCTCAATATTTCTATATTTTGGGAAAGTCATTTTATTACGTCTCTCATATTTTTGTAATAGAAATAATTGATGATAAAATAAATAAAATCAAATGATCGTATTCTTAAAATTTGAGAAAAAACTCAAATACGAAAATAATGAAATCCCCAACTCTCTCCGTGGGTCCTTAAGTTGCTTAGAATTTTCTAGAATCAAAACCCAAAGCAAATAAAATATGATATGCATGATGATTAATGTATAACATTCCAAATTAAAAATTTGGGATGTTACAAACCTACCCCCCTTAAGATGAATCTCGCCCTCGAGATTCGGGTTGGCTAGAAAATAGGTGAGGGTGGTCTTTGAGCAAATCTTCCTCTCGTTCCCAGGTGGCTTCATCCTCCGTGTGGTGGCTCCACTGAACCTTGCAAAACTTGATAACTTTGCTGCGAGTAACTCGGCTGGCAAACTCGAGGATCTTAACTGGTTTCTCCTCGTAGGTCAAATCGTTATCCAACTGAATAGTTTCCAAAGGCACTGTGTCTCTCAATGGTATGTCAGCCATCTCCGCGTGACACTTCTTTAACTGAGAAACGTGGAACACATCATGAATTCCTGACAATCCTTCGGGCAATTTCAACTTGTAGGCCACTTCTCCCATACGCTCCAAAATTCGATATGGTCCTACAAATCGTGGCGCTAACTTCCCTTTAACTCCAAAACGCTTTGTTCCCCGAAGTGGAGATACTCGAAGATAAGCTCTGTCTCCAACTTCGTAAACTGTCTCCTTGCGTTTAGAATCTGCATAACTCTTCTGTCTGGACTGGGCTACCTTGAGCCTATCGCGAATCAACTTCACTTTCAGACTCCTTAATCAAGTCAGGTCCAAACAACTGACGGTCTCCAACTTCGTCCCACGACAACGGTGTCCTGCACCTCCTTCCGTACAAAGCTTCGAAAGGGGCCATCTTCAAACTGGTTTGGTTGTAAGAGAACTCTGCATATGGAAAATTATCGTCCCAACTAGATCCATAATCTAGCGCACAAGCTCTCAGCATATCCTCCAAAATCTGATTGACTCTCTCGGTCTGTCCATCTGTCTGCGGATGAAAAGCTGAACTGAATTCTAGCCTGGTTCCCAAAGTTTCGTGCAACTGCTTCCAGAACTTTGAGGTAAACTGGGTTCCTCTATCTGATACGATACTCCTGGAACTCCATGCAGACATACTATTCTGGTCATGTATATTTTTGCCAACTTAGCACTGGTATAAGTGGTCTTTACTGGGATGAAATGAGCTACTTTCGTCAATCGATCGACTACAACCCAAATCGAGTCATAGCCTGAACGAGTCCTGGGCAATCCCATGATAAAATCCATGCCTAACTTATCCCACTTCCATTCGGGTATCGGCAATGGTTGTAACAATCCTGCTGGCTTCTGATGCTCTGCCTTTACTCTCTGGCATACATCACAAACTGCTACATACTCTGCTTATTTCTTTCTTCATTCCGGTCCACCAGAAAATATCCTTCAAATCCAGATACATCTTGGTATTCCCTGGGTGAATCGAATAGGGTGAATCATGGACCTCTTGCAGAATTAACTTCCTGATCTCCGGGTCATTGGGCACATAGACACGGTCTTCAAACCATAGGGTATCGTGCTCATCCTCACGAAATCCTTTAGCTTTTCCTTCTTTCATTTTCTCCTTTATGGAAGCAATCTCCTTGTCAGTCTTCTGAGCTTCCCTGATTCTGTCCATCAAAGTTGACTGAATTTCCAACGTTGCTACATAGCCTCTCGGAACTATTTCCAAACATAGTTCAGGAAGATTTTCTGCTAACTCCTTGGGTATTTCTCCCGTCATTAACGTATTGACATGGCTCTTGCGGCTTAATGCATCAGCTACTACATTAGCCTTCCCGGGATGATAATGCAATTTCATATCATAATCCTTGATGAGCTCCAACCATCTCCTTTGTCTGAGGTTCAACTCCTTATGTGTGAAAATGTACTTCAAACTCTTATGATCCGTGTATACCTCACAATGATTTCCGATGAGGAAATGTCTCCATGTCTTCAAGGCATGCACTACGGCTGCTAAGTCCAAATCATGCGTAGCGTAATTCAACTCATGGGGCTTAGGTTGTCTTGAGGCATATGAAACAACTCTCCCTTCCTGCATAAGCACTGCTCCAAGTCCTCGACGTGAAGCGTCGCAATACACCTCATAATCCTTGGTCTGATCTGGCAAAATCAACACTGGTGGGGTAACCAAGCGTTTCTTCAACTCCTGGAAACTAGCCTCACACTGCTCAGTCCATTTGAACTTGGTATCTTTCTTCAACAACTCCGTCATAGGCTTCGAAATCTTTGAAAAAATTTCAATAAACCTCCGGTAGTATCCTGCGAGTCCAAGAAAACTCCGGATCTCTCCAACGGTAGTTGGGGCTTCCCACTTGGTCACGGTATCAACTTTAGTGGGATCAACAGCTATACCTTCTCCGGATATAACGTGTCCGAGGAATCCTACTTCCTTCAACCAAAACTCACATTTGCTGAACTTGGCATATAATTGATGTTCTCTGAGCTTTCCAAGTACCAAACGCAAATGCTCCTTATGTTCCTCTTCATTCTTTGAATAAACCAGGATATCATCAACGAACACTACGACGAACTTATCCAAAAACTCCATAAACACTTTGTTCATCATGTTCATAAAATAGGCAGGCGTGTTAGTCAAACCAAATGACATAACGGTATACTCATACAGCCCATACCTGGTGGTAAAAGCTGTCTTCGGAATATCCTGTTCTCGAATCTTCAACTGGTGGTACCCTGATCGCAAATCGATCTTGGAAAACACTTTAGCTCTTTGCAATCGATCAAACAGATAATTGATCATTGGTAGCGGGTACTTGTTCTTGATTGTTACATCATTCAATCCTCGATAATCAACAACCATCCTTAACGATCCATCCTTCTTCTCTACTAATAGTACTGGTGATCCCCAAGGTGAAGAACTTGGGCGAATGTAACCTTTATCTAGTAATTCCTTAATCTGTTTCTTAATTTCCACCAAATCCTTTGCTGGCATCCTATATGGTCTCTTTGATATTGGCCCTGTGCCTGGCAATAGCTCAATTAAGAACTCAATATCTCTATCCGGTGGCATGCCTGGCAACTCCTCTGGAAATACATCAGGGAATTCCCTTACCACTGGTACTTCCTCCTGCACAACTCCTGTTAATGAATTTACTTGTGTCTTGTTTGGCGCATGCCGGGATACATACTTGATCCTTCTCCCTTCTAGGATACATACCTCAAACAGTCTGATCTCTGTGCTCCGGTGTCATCCCTGGATCAGTAATGCTGACACCACACAGTACTCGGAGGATTTATAGCAGAGTAGCAATCACACACTTATTACATCGAGTGTCTCAAAAGAGAACTTATTACAATAAATATGGCTTAAGGCCATCTAATTACGATAACAGCGGAAGGCTTGGAAGATAAGTGAGTCCATCAACTCCAACGGCATCACTGAGTATAGAACCACGACCTAAAACTCCTTAATCATCATCTGAAAAGTCTGCAACATTAACGTTGCAGCCCGAAAACGGGTCAGCACATGGAATATGCTGGCAAGGTAACACATAGAGAGTAATGGAATGCAACAGCTATACTATATGCATACTTGGCTGGTGGAAAGCTCTATGGTTACAGTTTTGCATCAAGCCAATTTTTCCCTACTTCAAAAGGAATAAATTTAATTACTATCATGGTGGTTGTTAAACATTGAGAATGGTTGACAGCATTCTCAATCCCAATTAAGCATCATCATTAACCCAACAACATTAATTTTAGAGTAACATGTTGAGATTCACATGATAATCCAGATACTAGAGACTCAAGATGTCCATAACCGGGGACACGGCTAATCATGATTAGCTTGTTACACTCTGCAGAGGTTTGCGCACTTTTCCCCACAAGACTCGATCGCCTCCGTTGGATTTCTCGCACTACATGGTGTTTGAGAAACGGATGACCGAGACACAATCTTTCAGAAGCGCTAGCACCTTACGATGGATAGACCGGTACACCTACTTTCCCCTACATCTACTAGTCTACCCTATAAGAGTTCGCACGACTTAATCAACTATGCCAGAGCCCATAATGGCTTGTGGCTGCACACGGAAGTTTCTAGTTTGAAAAATCTCATGATCCCTTTGAGCCTGGGTGGCGGTCCAAAAGAAAACAGGCATGTCCTGGAATACCTAGGTGCCTCAATCCACCCAGATGTGTGTTTAAGTTTCCACCTTAGATAAACCGTTAATTATCAATCTCACATCTGTCATGGATTTCACTCGCCCAATCCACGTCTACTAGCATAGCATGGCATAATAAGCAAACGTAGAAGTAACTCCCAAAGGTTTGATAATAAACAGGTAATAGGTACTACCTCATCTACTTCCCATCCCACAGTTTAATTAGATCCTAATCATGCAATATGTGAAGATTGATCTAATGCAAAAAAAACTGGGTTGTAGAAAAGGTATGATCAAAGTGTTACTTGCCTTGCTGATGATCCGTGAAACCTAACGATTCGAAGTAACAGGCGGCGCACTCCGGGTACTCTATCGCAGGCAAACAAACAAGCATACAATAAGTACTCATCTAATGCACAGGTAAAACTCAAATAAGGGATCTAACCAGAAGGTTCGAATTAAGAACTCCGGTTAGCAAAAAGAATCAAATCGAACGAAGCAAAGAAAGTCAAACGGCGAAAGAAAACAACTTTGTTCTAGTAATCTGAACCTAAGTCAAATTTTACAGTAGCAAAAACTTGTTTAAGTTGATTATTCGGATAGAGGGTTTCGAGACGAAACTTCAGGCGCTTGAATCGCCTGATTCCGATAAACGAGCGAAAAGTTAAACTAAAACGAAAATCGGATCAGAAATCGCGATGAGAAAATAACCGCGGAAAAATCCGAAGAAAAAGAAAAACAACGAACGGAATTTTATTTTAAACGGCACGGATTTCGAGGTGCGGCGAACCTCGGGCGACGCGCGGCTCCGGCAGATCGGCAGCGGCGCAGCGCAGCGGCGGCGGCGGGGCTGGGGCTGGGCGCGGCTAGGGTTTCGGGGCGGCTGGGCCTTCAGGCTGGCTTGCCCCGGCTTATAAAGGCCTCGGCCAGGCGGAGTCCTGGCCAAGTACGGCCCATAGTTGGTTCCGTTTTTTTTCGCTCGGAAGAAAAAAATAAAAAGAAATACTAAACGGACTCCAAAAATCCCGAAATAAATTTTCCCGGGCTTCTAAAATCAAGCCCGACAAAGTGAACATTTATTTGGGCCCTAAATGCAATTTTGAAAAACGCGCATTTTTCCTAATTCAAATAAAAACAACAAAAAAACTCCGAAATAAAACTATTTGATTTTTTTATTAAATCCTCAATATTTCTATATTTTGGGAAAGTCATTTTATTCCCTCTCTCATATTTTTGTAATAGAAATAATTGATGATAGAATAAATAAAATCAAATGATCCTATTCTCAAAATTTGAGAAAAACTCAAATATGAAAATAACGAAATCCCCAACTCTCTCCGTGGGTCCTTGAGTTGCTTAGAATTTTCTAGGATCAAAACCCAAAGCAAATAAAATATGATATGCATGATGATCTAATGTATAACATTCCAAATTGAAAATTTGGGATGTTACAAACCTACCCCCCTTAAGATGAATCTCGCACTCGAGATTCGGGTTGGCTAGAAAATAGGTGAGGGTGGTCTTTGAGCAAATCTTCCTCTCGTTCCCAGGTGGCTTCATCCTCCGTGTGGTGGCTCCACTGGACCTTGCAAAACTTGATAACTTTGCTGCGAGTAACTCGACTGGCAAACTCGAGGATCTTAACTGGTTTCTCCTCGTAGGTCAAATCATTATCCAACTGAATAGTTTCCAAAGGCACTGTGTCTCTCAATGGTATGTCAGCCATCTCCGCGTGACACTTCTTTAACTGAGAAACATGGAACACATCATGAATTCCTGACAATCCTTCGGGCAATTTCAACTTGTAGGCCACTTCTCCCATACGCTCCAAAATTCGATATGGTCCTACAAATCGTGGCGCTAACTTCCCTTTAACTCCAAAACGCTTTGTTCCCCGAAGTGGAGATACTCGAAGATAAGCTCTGTCTCCAACTTCGTAAACTGTCTCCTTGCGTTTAGAATCTGCATAACTCTTCTGTCTGGACTGGGCTACCTTGAGACTATCGCGAATCAACTTCACTTTCAGACTCCTTAATCAAGTCAGGTCCAAACAACTGACGGTCTCCAACTTCGTCCCACGACAACGGTGTCCTGCACCTCCTTCCGTACAAAGCTTCGAAAGGGGCCATCTTCAAACTGGTTTGGTTGTAAGAGAACTCTGCATATGGAAAATTATCGTCCCAACTAGATCCATAATCTAGCGCACAAGCTCTCAGCATATCCTCCAAAATCTGATTGACTCTCTCGGCTGTCCATCTGTCTGTGGATGAAAAGTTGTACTAAATTCTAGCCTGGTTCCCAAAGTTTCATGCAACTGCTTCCAGAACTTTGAGGTAAACTGGGTTCCTCTATCTGATACGATACTCCTGGAACTCCATGCAGACATACTATTCTGGTCATGTATATTTTTGCCAACTTAGCACTGGTATAAGTGGTCTTTACTGGGATGAAATGAGCTACTTTCGTCAATCGATCGACTACAACCCAAATCGAGTCATAGCCTGAACGAGTCCTGGGCAATCCCATGATAAAATCCATGCCTAACTTATCCCACTTCCATTCGGGTATCGGCAATGGTTGTAACAATCCTGCTGGCTTCTGATGCTCTGCCTTTACTCTCTGGCATACATCACAAACTGCTACATACTCTGCTTATTTCTTTCTTCATTCCGGTCCACCAGAAAATATCCTTCAAATCCAGATACATCTTGGTATTCCCTGGGTGAATCGAATAGGGTGAATCATGGGCCTCTTGCAGAATTAACTTCCTGATCTCCGGGTCATTGGGCACATAGACACTGTCTTCAAACCATAGGGTATCGTGCTCATCCTCACGAAATCCTTTAGCTTTTCCTTCTTTCATTTTCTCCTTTATGGAAGCAATCTCCTTGTCAGTCTTTTGAGCTTCCCTGATTCTGTCCATCAAAGTTGACTGAATTTCCAACGTTGCTACATAGCCTCTCGGAACTATTTCCAAACATAGTTCACGAAGATTTTCTGCTAACTCCTTGGGTATTTCTCCCGTCATTAACCTCGGGCGACGCGCGGCTACGGCGGATCGGCGGCGGCGCAGCGCGGCGGCGGCGATGGCGGTGGGGCTGGGGCTGGGGCTGGGCGCGGCTAGGGTTTCGGGGCGGCTGGGCCTTCGGGCTGGCTTGCCCCGGCTTATAAAGGCCCGGTCCAGGCGGAGTCCTGGCCGAGTACGGCCCATAGTCGGTTCCGGTTTTTTTTCGCTCGGAAGAAAAAAAATAAAAAGAAATACTAAACGGACTCCAAAAATCCCGAAATAAATTTTCCCGGGCTTCTAAAATCAAGCGCGACAAAGTGAACATTTATTTGGGCCCTAAATGCAATTTTGAAAAACGCACATTTTTCCTAATTCAAATAAAAACAACAACAAAACTCCTAAATAAAACTATTTGATTTTTTATTAAATCCTCAAAATTTCTATATTTTGGGAAAGTCATTTTATTCCCTCTCTCATATTTTTATAATAGAAATAATTGATGATAGAATAAATAAAATCAAATTATCCTATTCTCAAAATTTGAGAAAAACTCAAATATGAAAATAACGAAATCCCCAACTCTCTCCGTGGGTCCTTGAGTTGCTTAGAATTTTCTAGGATCAAAACCCAAAGCAAATAAAATATGATATGCATGATGATCTAATGTATAACATTCCAAATTGAAAATTTGGGATGTTACAGAGCCTTTTCCGGAGCTCCGCCGGAGGGGGCATCGATCACAGAGGGCTTCTACATCAACACCATAGCCTCTCCGATGAAGTGTGAGTAGTTTACTTCAAACCTTCGGGTCCATAGTTATTAGCTAGATGGCTTCTTCTCTCTTTTTGGATCTCAATACAAAGGTCTCCCCCTATCTTGTGGAGATCTATTCGATGTAATCTTCTTTTGCGGCGTGTTTGTTGACATCAATGAATTGTGGGTTTATGATCAAGTTTATCTATGAACAATATTTGAATCTTCTCTGGATTCTTTTATGTATGATTGGATATCTTTGCAAGTCTCTTCGAATTATCAGTTTGGTTTGGCCTACTAGATTGATCTTTCTTGCAATGGGAGAAGTGCTTAGCTTTGGGTTCAATCTTGCGGTGTCCTTTCGCAGTGACAGTAGGGGCAGCAAGGCACGTATTGTATTGTTGCCGTCAAGGATAACAAGATGGGGTTTATATCATATTGCACGAGTTTATCCCTCTACATCATGTCATCTTGCTTAAAGCGTTACTCTGTTCTCTTGAACTTAATACTCTAGATGCATGCTAGATAGCGGTTGATGTGTGGAGTAATAGTAGTAGATGCAGGCAGGAGTTGGTCTACTTGTCTCGGACGTGATGCCTATATACATGATCATACCTAGATATTCTCATAACTATGCTCAATTCTAGCAATTGCTCGACAGTAATTTGTTTACCCACCGTAATACTTATGTTCTTGAGAGAAGCCACTAGTGAAACCTATGGCCCCCGGGTCTATTTTCCATTATATTAATCTTCCATCTACAAGCTATTTTCCTTTTCCGTTTTTTTTCCTTTCTTTACTTTGCATCTATATCATAAAAATACCAAAAATATTATCTTATCATATCTATCAGATCTCACTTTCGTAAGTGACGGTGAAGGGATTGACAACCCCTTTATTGCGTTGGTTGCGAGGATTTTATTTGTTTGTGTAGGTGCGAGGGACTTGCGCGTGGCCTCCTACTGGATTGATACCTTGATTCTCAAAAACTGAGGGAAATACTTACGCTACTTTGCTGCATCACCCTTTCCTCTTCAAGAGAAAACCAACGCAGTGCTCAAGAGGTAGCAAGAAGAATTTCTGGCGCCGTTGCCGGGGAGTCTACGCAAAATTCAACATACCAAGTACCCATCACAAACCCTTATCTCCCGCAATTACATTATTTGCCATTTGCCTCTCGTTTTCCTCTCCCCCACTTCACCCTTGCCGTTTTATTCACCCTCTCTCTCCGTCCTCCTTCTCTTCCTCTATCTGCCTCTTTTTGCCCGTCTCTTGTTTGCTTGTGTGTTGGATTGCTTGCTTGTCGTTATGGCTAGTCCCCTATCTTCTCTGTTGTCTCCCGAAAATGAAGTTCTTAATTTTAAGCAAAGGGAAGGAGAAAATCTAAAAGACGCTTTGTATAGAATTTGCAATGCTCAAAATAGATCTACCAAAAAGCAATCTACTTCCGTTCTTCTTTGCAATTTTTATGTAGGCACTACTCCTTGGCACAGAAGTGTCCTTGATACCATTACCGGAGGGAATTTCTTGGGTAGCCACACTTTTGATTCTTATAACGCTATGATATATTTGTTTGGCTCACCCCCTCTTTTGGTTAATGGAACTATGTTAACTTTGGAGCATGTAATGCAAAAACTTGAAATTATTGAAAATAAAGTTGCTACCATAGGGTTAATTGATACTTTGGATAAAAAGATCCACAACCAAATTACCCAATATGGATCTAAAGTAGGAGTCACTTTGAAACATATTAAGGAGAAGGAACCCATAGTTAATGAGAAAATAAATTAGGATTCCACTAGAATCGATAAACTTGAGGGTATCATTACCAACTTGGGAACCGCTTTTTCTTCCGTAACGAATACTCCAAGTCCTCCAACTAAAATTTCCAAGCTTATGTATGTTCCTAAAAATAAGGGTGAATCCTCTAGCAAGGAAACTGTGGATCTCAAATCTATAAGTATTCATCCCAATCTTTTTGCTATTAAGGAACCGTTTGCTACTAATGATTGTTTCGATTTTGTGCTTAGAAGTTTGATAATTGATAAAAGTAAAGAAACTATTAAGGGTGATAGATGTCTCATTAAAGAATTACCAACTAAAGATGGCAATACCTAGATCTATCCTTGCTTTTATGCCTAGCTAGGGGCGTTAAACGATAGCGCTTGTTGGGAGGCAACCCAATTTTATTTTTATTCCTTTTTTTTGCTCCTGTTTAGTAATAAATAATTTATCTATCCTCTTTTTTGGTTGTGTTTTTTGTGTTTAATTAGTGTTTGTGCCAAGTAGAACCGTTGGGAAGACTTGGGGAAAGTCTTTTTAATCTTGCTGTAAAAAACAGAAACTTTAGCGCTCACGAGAATTGCTACCATTTTTATTTGGAAAGTGATATTTAGTTAATTATTTTTGAAGATGATTAATAGATAAATTCCTCACGTCCAGCAATTTATTTTAGAATTTTTGGGGTTCCAGAACTTGCGTTAGCTACAGATTACTACAGACTGTTCTGTTTTTGACAGATTCTGTTTTTCGTGTGTTGTTTGCTTATTTTGATGAATCTATGGCTAGTAAAATAGTTTATAAACCATAGATAAGTTGGAATACAGTAGGTTTAACACAAATATAAATAAAATATGATTTAATTACAGTACCTTGAAGTGGTGTTTTGTTTTCTTTCGCTAACGGAGCTCACGAGATTTTCTACTTTAAGTTTTGTGTTGTGAAGTTTTCAAGTTTTGGGTGAAAGATTTGATGGATTATGGAACAAGGAGTGGAAAGATCCTAAGCTTGGGGATGCCCATGGCACCCCAAGATAATCTAAGGACATCTAAAAGCCAAATCTTGGGGATGCCCCGGAAGGCATCCCCTCTTTCGTCTACTTCCATCGGTAACTTTACTTGGAGCTATATTTTTATTCACCACATGATATGCGTTTTGCTTGGAGCGTCTTGTATTATTTGAGTCTTTATTTGTTAGTTTGCCACAATCATCCTTGTTTTACACACCTTTTGATAGAAACACACATGCTTCGGAAATTGTTAGAATACTCTATGTGCTTCAGTTATATCTTTTGAGTTATATAGTTTTTGCTCTAGTGCTTCACTTATACCTTTTAGAGCATGGTGGTGGATTTGTTTTATAGAAACTATTGTTCTCTCATGCTTCACTTAGATTATTTTGAGAGTCCTACAAAACAGCGTGGTAATTTGCTTTAACTATGTTAGGCATTCAAGATTAATAAAAAAATTCTTATGAGTGTGTTGAATACTATGAGAAGTTTGATACTTGATAATTGTTTTGAGATAGTTGAGTAGTTGTGAATTTGAGATATGCTTGTGTTGAAGTTTGTGATTCCCGTAGCATGCACGTATGGTGAACCGTTATGTGAAGAAGTTGGAGCATGAATTATTTATTGATTGTCTTCCTTATGAGTGGCGGTCGGGGACGAGCGATGGTCTTTTCCTACCAATCTATCCCCCTAGGAGCATGCGCGTAGTACTTTGCCTCGATAACTAATAGATTTTTGCAATAAGTATGTGAGTTCTTTATGACTAATGTTGAGTCCATGGATTATACGCACTCTCACCCTTCCATTATTGCTAGCCTCTCTAATACCGCGCACCTTTCGCCGGTATCATACACCCACCATATACCTTCCTCAAAACAGCCACCATACCTACCTATCATGGCATTTCCATAGCCATTCCGATATATATTTCCATGCAACTTTCCACCGTTCCGTTTACTATGACACGCTCCATCATTGTCATATTGCTTTGCATGATCATGTAGTTGACATTTTAGTTGTTGCAAATCCGCCGTTCATGATTCTTTTGTACAAATCACTCATGCATCATTGCTATCCCAGTATACTGCCGGAGGCATTCATATAGAGTCATACTTTGTTCTAGTATCGAGTTGTAATCATTGAGTTGTAAATAAATAGAAGTGTGATGATCATCATTCATAGAGTATTGTCCCCAAAAAAGGGAGAAAGGCCAAATAAAAAAGGCCCAGAAAATAATAAAAATGGACAATACTACTATCCTTTTTCCACACTTGTGCTTCAGAGTAGCACCATGATCTTCATGATAGAGAGTCTCCTATGTTATCACTTTCATATACTAGTGGGAATTTTTCATTATATAACTTGGCTTGTATATTCCAATAATGGGCTTCCTCAAAATGCCCTATGTCTTCGTGAGCAAGCAAGTTGGATGCACACCCGCTTAGTTTCTTTTGTTGAGCTTTCATATACTTATAGATGTAGTGCATCCGTTGCATGGCAATCCCTACTCACTCACATTGATATCTATTAATGGGCATCTCCATAGCCCGTTGATACGCCTAGTTGATGTGAGACTATCTTGTCCCTTTTTGTCTTCTCCACAACCACCATTCTATTCCACATATAGTGCTATGTCCATGGCTCACACTCATGTATTGAGTGAAGATTGAAAAAGTATGAGAACACCAAAAGTATGAAACAATTGCTTGGGTTGTCATCGGGGTTGTGCATGATTTAAATACTTTGTGTGGTGAAGATGGAGCATAGCCACACTATATGATTTTGTAGGGATAACTTTCTTTGGCCATGTTATTTTGAAGAGACATAATTGCTTAGTTAGTATGCTTGAAGTATTATTATTTCTATGTCAATATTAAACTTTTGTCTTGAATCTTTCGGATCTGAATATTCATACCACAATTAAGAGAATTACATTGAAATTATGCCAAGTAGCATTCCACATCAAAAATTCTGTTTTTATCATTTACCTACTCGAGGACGAGCAGGAATTAAGCTTGGGGATGCTTGATATGTCTCCAACGTATCTATAATTTTTTATTGTTCCATGCTATTTTATATCCTGTTTTGGACATTATTGGGCTTTATTATACACTTTTATATTATTTTTGGGACTAACCTATTAACCGGAGGCCCAGCCCGGAATTGCTGTTTTTTTTCCTATTTTAGAGTTTCGCAGAAAAAGAATATCAAACGGAGTCCAAACGAAATGAAACCTTCGGGAACGTGATTTTCGACACGAACATGATCCAGAGGACTTGGACCCTACGTCAAGACAACAACCAGGAAGGCACGAGGTAGGGGGCGCGCCTACCCCACCCCCCCTAGGCGCGCCCTCCACCCTCGTGGGGCCCATGTTGCTCCACCGACGTACTCCTTCCTCCTATATATACCTACATACCCCCAAAATACCAGATACGGAGCCAAAACCCTAATTCCACCGCCATAACTTTCTGTATCCACGAGATCCCATCTTGGGGACTTTTCCGGAGCTCCGCCGAAGGGGGCATCAATCACGGAGGGCTTCTACATCAACACCATAGCCTCTCCAATGAAGTGTGAGTAGTTTACTTCAGACCTTCGGGTCCATAGTTATTAGCTAGATGGCTTCTTCTCTCTTTTTGGATCTCAATACAAAGTTCTCCCCCTATCTTGTGGAGATCTATTCGATGTAATCTTCTTTTGCGGCGTGTTTGTTGAGATCAATGAATTGTGGGTTTATGATCAAGTTTATCTATGAACAATATTTGAATCTTCTCTGGATTCTTTTATGTATGATTGGATATCTTTGCAAGTCTCTTCGAATTATCAGTTTGGTTTGGCCTACTAGATTGATCTTTCTTGCAATGGGAGAAGTGCTTAGCTTTGGGTTCAATCTTGCGGTGTCCTTTCCCAGTGACAGTAGGGGCAGCAAGGCATGTATTGTATTGTTGCCATCGAGGATAACAAGATGGGGTTTATATCATATTGCATGAGTTTATCCCTCTACATCATGTCATCTTGCTTAAAGTGTTACTCTGTTCTCTTGAACTTAATACTCTAGATGCATGCTAGATAGTGGTCGATGTGTGGAGTAATAGTAGTAGATGCAGGCAGGAGTCGGTCTACTTGTCTCGAACGTGATGCATATATACATGATCGTACCTAGATATTCTCATAACTATGCTCAATTCTGTCAATTATCAACAGTAATTTGTTTACCCATCATAATACTTATGCTCTCGAGAGAAGCCACTAGTGAAACCTATGGCCCCCAGGTCTATTTTCCATTATATTAATCTTCCTTCTACAAGCTATTTTCCTTTTCCATTTTTTTTGCTTTCTTTACTTTGCATCTTTATCATAAAAATACCAAAAATGTTATCTTATCATATCTATCAGATCTCACTTTCGTAAGTGACCGTGAAGGGATTGACAACCCCTTTATTGCATTGGTTGCGAGGATTTTATTTGTTTGTGTAGGTGCGAGGGACTCGCGCGTGACCTAATACTGGATTGATACCTTGGTTCTCAAAAACTGAGGGAAATACTTATGCTACTTTGTTGCATCACCCTTTCCTCTTCAAGGGAAAACCAACACAGTGCTCAAGAGGTAGCACCGGGGAGTTACGGGAGTTCACCGGGAGAAGTAATGGGCCTTATTGGGACATATGGGAAAAAAAGGAGGAAGTCCAAGGGGAGGTGGCGCCCCCCCCCTCCCATGGGTCCGAATTGGACTAGGGCAAGGGGGCGGCACCCCCCCCCTTGCCATTTTCTGTTCCCTCTCTCATTCCCTCTTTCCTTCTCTCCTACTAGAAAAGAAAAGGGATTCCTACTAGGACTTGGAAGTCCTAGTAGGACTCCATACTCTTGTCGCACCCCTAGGGGGCTGGCTGATGGGGAACGTAGTAATTTCAAAAAAAATCCTACGCACACGAAAGATCATGGTGATGCATAGCAACGAGAGGGGAGAGTGTTGTCCATGTACCCTCGTAGACCGAAAGCAGAAGCGTTAGCACAACGCGATTGATGTAGTCGTACGTCTTCACGATCCGACCGATCAAGTACCGAACGCACGGCACCTCCGAGTTTAGCACACATTCAGCCTGATGATGTCCCTCGAACTCTGATCCAGCCGAGTGTTGAAGGAGAGTT
Source organism: Triticum urartu (assembly GCF_003073215.2). Classification (NCBI taxonomy): domain Eukaryota; kingdom Viridiplantae; phylum Streptophyta; class Magnoliopsida; order Poales; family Poaceae; genus Triticum; species Triticum urartu. The sequence continues at coordinate 218,641,293 of NC_053023.1, read as the reverse complement.
TCGTCAGCACGATGGCGTGGTGACGATGATGATGTTCTACCGACACAGGGCTTCGCCTAAGCACCGCTACAGTATTATCGAGGTGGACTATGGTGGAGGGGGGCACCGCACACGGCTAAAAGATCAAATCAATTGTCGTGTCTATGCGGTGCCCCCCTAACCCCGTATATAAAGGAGCAAGGGGGAGGTGCGGCCGGCTAGGAGGAGGCGCGCTAGGAGGAGTCCTACTCCCACCGGGAGTAGGACTCCCTCCCTTCCTTATTGGATTAGGAGAAGGGGGAAAGAGGAGGGAGAGAGGAAGGAAAGGGGGGCGCCGCCCCCCTCTCCTTGTCCTATTCGGACTAGAGGGGGAGGGGCACACGGCCCTGCCCTAGCTGCCTCTCCTCTTCTCCACTAAGGCCCACTATGGCCCATTAAGCCCCCGGGGGGTTCCGGTAACCCCTCGGTACTCCGGTAAAATCCTGATTTCACCCGGAACATTTCCGATATCCAAATATAGGCTTCCAATATATCAATCTTCATGTCTCGACCATTTCAAGACTCGTCGTCATGTCCGTGATCACATCCGAGACTCCGAACAACCTTCTGTACATCAGAACTCATAAGCTCATAATATAACCGTCATCGAAACTTTAAGCGTGCGGACCCTATGGGTTCGAGAACTATGTAGACATGACCGAGACATGTCTCTAGTCAATAACCAATAGCGGAACCTGGATGCTCATATTGGCTCCCACATATTCTACGAAGATATTTATCGGTCAGACCGCATAACAACATATGTTGTTCCCTTTGTCATCGGCATGTTACTTGCCCAAGATTCGATCGTCAGTATCTCAATAGCTTGTTCAATCTCATTACTGGCAAGTCTCTTTACTCGTTCTGCAATACATCATCCCGCAACTAACTCATTAGTTGCAATGCTTGCAAGGCTTTAATTGATGTGCATTACCGAGTGGGCCCAGAGATACCTCTCCGACAATCGGAGTGACAAATCCTAATCTCGAAATACGTCAATCCAACAAATACCTTTGGAGACACCTGTAGAGCACCTTTATAATCACCCAGTTACGTTGTGACGTTTGGTAGCACACAAAGTGTTCCTCCGGTAAACGGGAGTTGCATAATCTCATAGTCATAGGAACATGTATAAGTCATGAAGAAAGCAATAGCAACATACTAAACGATCAAGTGCTAAGCTAACGGAATGGGTCAAGTCAATCACATCATTCTCCTAATGATGTGATCCCGTTAATCAAATGACAACTCATGTCTATGGTTAGGAAACATAACCATCTTTGATCAACGAGCTAGTCAAGTAGAGGCATACTAGTGACACTCTTTTTGTCTATGTATTCACACAAGTATTATGTTTCTGATTAATACAATTCTAGCATGAATAATAAACATTTATCATGATATAAGGAAATAAATAATAACTTTATTATTGCCTCTAGGGCATATTTCCTTTAGTCTCCCACTTGCACTAGATTCAATAATCTAGATTACACAGTAATGATTCTAACACCCATGGAGTCTTGGTGCTCATCACGTTTTGCTCGTGGAAGAGGCTTAGTCAACGGGTCTGCAACATTCAGATCCATATGTATCTTGCAAATTTCTATGTCTCCCACCTGGACTAGATACCGGATGGAATTGAAGTGTCGCTTGATGTGCTTGGTTCTCTTGTGAAATCTGGATTCCTTCGCCAAGGCAATTGCTCCAGTATTGTCACAAAAGATTTTCATTGGACCCGATGCACTAGGTATGACACCTAGATCGGATATGAACTCCTTCATCCAGACTCCTTCATTTGCTGCTTCCGAAGCAGCTATGTACTCCGCTTCACACGTAGATCCCGCCACGACGCTTTGTTTAGAACTGCACCAACTGACAGCTCCACCCTTCAATGTAAACACGTATCTGGTTTGCGATTTAGAATCATCCGGATCAATGTCAAAGCTTGCATCAACGTAACCATTTACAATGAGCTCTTTGTCACCTCCATAAACGAGAAACATATCCTTAGTCCTTTTCAGGTATTTCAGGATGTTCTTGACCGCTGTCCAGTGACCCACTCCTGGATTACTTTGGTACCTCCCTGCTAGGCTTATGGCAAGGCACACATCAGGTCTAGTACACAGCATTGCATACATGATAGAGCCTATGGCTAAAGCATAGGGAACATCTTTCATCTTCTCTCTATCTTCTGCAGTGGTCGGGCATTGAGTCTTACTCAACTTCACACCTTGTAACATAGGCAAGAACCCTTTCATTGCTTGATCCATTTTGAACTTCTTCAAAACTTTGTCAAGGTATGTGCTTTGTGAAAGTCCAATTAAGCGTCTTGATCTATCTCTATAGATCTTGATGCCCAATATATAAGCAGCTTCACCGAGGTCTTTCATTGAAAAACTCTTATTCAAGTATCCCTTTATGCTATCCAGAAATTCTATATCATTTCCAATCAGCAATATGTCATCCACATATAATATCAGAAATGCTACAGAGCTCCCACTCACTTTCTTGTAAATACAGGCTTCTCCAAAAGTCTGTATAAAACCAAATGCTTTGATCACACTATCAAAGCGTTTATTCCAACTCCGAGAGGCTTACACCAGTCCATAAATGGATCGCTGGAGCTTGCACACTTTGTTAGCTCCCTTTGGATCGACAAAACCTTCCGGTTGCATCATATACAACTCTTCTTCCAGAAATCCATTCAGGAATGCAGGTTTTACATCCATTTGCCAAATTTCATAATCATAAAATGCGGTAATTGCTAACATAATTCGGATAGACTTAAGCATCTCTACGGGTGAGAAGGTCTCATCGTAGTCAATCCCTTGAACTTGTTGAAAACCTTTCGCAACAAGTCGAGCTTTATAGACAGTAATGTTAACGTCAGCGTCAGTCTTCTTCTTGAAGATCCATTTATTCTCAATGGCTTGCCGATCATCGGTCAAGTCAACCAAAGTCCACACTTTGTTCTCATACATGGATCCCATCTCAGATTTCATGGCCTCAAGCCATTTTTCGGAATCTGGGCTCACCATTGCTTCTTCATAGTTCGTAGGTTCACCATGGTCTAGTAACATAATCTCCAGAACAGGATTACTGTACCACTCTGGTGCGGATCATACTCTGGTTGACCTACGAGGTTCAGTAACAACTTGATCTGAAGTTCCATGATCATCATCATTAACTTCCTCACTAATTGGTATAGACGTCATAGGAACCGGTTTCTGTGATGAACTACTTTCCAATAAGGGAGCAGGTATCGTTACCTCATCAAGTTCTACTTTCCTCCCACTCACTTCTTTCGAGAGAAACTCCTTCTCTAGAAAGGATCCATTCTTAGCAACGAATGTCTTGCCTTCGGATCTGTGATAGAAGGTGTACCCAATAGTCTTCTTTGGGTATCCTATGAAGACACATTTCTCCAATTTGGGTCTTATCAGGTTGAAGCTTTTTCACATAAGCATCGCAGCCCCAAACTTTAAGAAACGACAACTTTGGTTTCTTGCCAAACCACAGTTCATAAGGCGTCATCTCAACGGATTTCGATGGTGCCCTATTTAACGTGAATGCGGCCGTATCTAAAGCATAACCCCAAAATGATAGCGGTAAATCAGTAAGAGATATCATAGATCGCACCATATCTAGTAAAGTACGATTACGACGTTCGGACACACCATTACGCTGTGGTGTTCCGGGTGGCGTGAGTTGCAAAACTATTCCACATTGTTTCAAATGTAGACCAAACTCGTAACTCAAATATTCTCCTCCACGATCAGATCATAGAAACTTTATTTTCTTGTTACGATGATTTTCAACTTCACTCTGAAATTCTTTGAACTTTTCAAATGTTTCAGACTTATGTTTCGTTGAGTAGATATACCCATATCTGCTTAAATCATCTGTGAAGGTGAGAAAATAACGATACCCGCCGCGAGCATCGATATTCATTGGTCCACATACATCAGTATGTATGATCTCCAATAAATCAGTTGCTCGCTCCATAGTTCCGGAGAACGGCGTTTTAGTCATCTTGCGCATGAGGCACGGTTCGCAAGTACCAAGTGATTCATAATCAAGTGGTTCCAAAATTCCATCAGTATGGAGTTTCTTCATGCGCTTTACACCGATATGACCTAAACGGCAGTGCCACAAATAAGTTGCACTATCATTATCAACTCTACATCTTTTGGCTTCAACATTATGAATATGTGTATCACTACTATCGAGATTCATCAAAAATAGACCACTCTTCAAGGGTGCATGACCATAAAAGATATTACTCATATAAATAGAACAACCATTATTCTCTGATTTAAATGAATAACCGTCTCGCATCAAACAAGATCTAGATATAATGTTCATGCTCAACGTTGGCACCAAATAACAATTATTTAGGTCTAATACTAATCCCGAAGGTAGATGTAGAGGTAGCGTGCCGACGGTGATCACATCGACTTTGGAACCGTTTCCCACGTGCATCGTCACCTCGTCCTTGGCCAGTGTTCGCTTAATCCGTAGTCCTTGTTTTGAGTTGCAAATATTAGCAACAGAATCAGTATCAAATACCCAGGTGCTACTGCGAGCTCTGGTAAGGTACACATCAATAACATGTATATCACATATACCTTTGTTCACCTTGCCATCCTTCTTATCCGCCAAATACTTGGGGCAGTTCCACTTCCAGTGACCAGTCTGCTTGTAGTGGAAGCACTCAGTCTCGGGCTTAGGTCCAGACTTGGGTTTCTTCTCTTGAGCAGCAACTTGTTTGCTGTTCTTCTTGAAGTTCCCCTTCTTCTTCTCTTTGCCCTTTTTCTTGAAACTGGTGGTCTTATTGACCATCAACACTTGATGCTCCTTCTTGATTTCTACCTCCGCAGCTTTTAGCATTGCGAAGAGCTCGGGAATTGTCTTATCCATCCCTTGCATGTTATAGTTCATCACGAAGCTCTTGTAGCTTGGTGGCAGTGATTGAAGAATTCTGTCAATGACGCTATCATCCGGAAGATTAACTCCCAGCTGAATCAAGTGATTGCAGTACCCAGACATCTTGAGTATATGCTCACTGACAGAACTATTCTCCTCCATCTTGCAGCTGTAGAACTTATTGGAGATTTCATATCTCTCAATCCGGGCATTCTTTTGAAATATTAACTTCAACTCCTGGAACGTCTCATATGCTCCATGACGTTCAAAACGTCGTTGAAGTCCTGGTTCTAAGCCATAAAGCATGGCACACTGAACTATCGAGTAGTCATCAACACGTGACTGCCAGGCATTCACAATGTCTGCAGTTGCTGGCGCAGGTGGTACACCTAGCGGTGCTTCCAGGACGTAACTCGTCTGTGCAGCAATGAGGATAATCCTCAAGTTACGGACCCAGTCCGTGTAATTGCTACCATCATCTTTCAACTTTGCTTTCTCAAGGAACGCATTAAAATTCAATGGAACAACAGCACGGGCCATCTATCTACAAACAACATAGACAAGCAAGATACTATCAGGTACTAAGTTCATGATAAATTTAAGTTCAATTAATCATATTACTTAAGAACTATCACTTAGATAGACATCCCTCTAATCCTCTAAGTGATCACGTGATCCAAATCAACTAAACCATAACCGATCATCACGTGAAATGGAGTAGCTTTTAATGGTGAACATCACTATGTTGATCATATCTACTATATGATTCATGCTCGACCTTTCGGTCTCAGTGTTCCGAGGCCATATCTGCATATGCTAGGCTCGTCAAGTTTAACCTGAGTATTCTGCGTGTGCAAAACTAGCTTGCACCCGTTGTAGATGGACGTAGAGATTATCACACCCGATCATCATGTGGTGTCTGGGCACGACGAACTTTGGCAACGGTGCATACTCAGGGAGAATACTTTTATGTTGAAATTTAGTGAGAGATCATCTTATAATGCTACTGTCAATCAAAGCAAGATAAGATGCATAAAAGATAAACATCACATGCAATCAATATAAGTGACATGATATGGCCATCATCATCTTGTGATTGTGATCTCCATCTCCGAAGCACCGTTATGATCACCATCGTCACCGGCACGACACCTTGATCTCCATCGTAGCATCGTTGTCGCCTCGCCAATATTATGCGTCCACGACTATCGCTACCGCTTAGTGATAAAGTAAAGCATTACAGGGCGATTGCATTGCATATAATAAAGCGACAACCATATGGCTCCTGCCAGTTGCCGATAACTCGGTTACAAAACATGATCAACTCATACAATAAAATTTAGCATCATGCTTTGACCATATCACATCACAACATGCCCTACAAAAACAAGTTAGACGTCCTCTACTTTGTTGTTGCAAGTTTTACGTGGCTGCTACGGGCTGAGCAAGAACCGTTCTTACATACGTATCAAAACCACAACGATAGTTTGTCAAGTTGGTGTTGTTTTAACCTTCGCAAGGACCGGGCGTAGCCACACTCGGTTCAACTAAAGTTGGAGAAACTCACACCCGCCAGCCACCTGTGTGCAAAGCACGTCGGTAGAACCAGTCTCGCGTAAGCGTACGTGTAATGTCGGTCCGGGCCGCTTCGTCCAACAATACCGCCGAACCAAAGTATGACATGCTGGTAAGCAGTATGACTTATATCGCCCACAACTCGGTTGTGTTCTACTCGTGCATATGACATCTACGCATAAAACCTGGCTCGGATGCCACTGATGGGGAATGTAGTAATTTAAAAAAAATCCTACGCACACGCAAGATCATGGTGATGCATAGCAATGAGAGGGAAGAGTGTTGTCCACGTACCCTCGTAGACCGAAAGCGGAAGCGTTAGCACAACGTGGTTGATGTAGTCGTACATCTTCACGATCCGACCGATCAAGTACCGAACGCACGGCACCTCCGAGTTTAGCACACGTTCAGCCCGATGACGTCCCTCGAACTCTGATCCAGCCGAGTGTTAAATGAGAGTTTTGTCAGCACGACGGCGTGGTGACGATGATGATGTTCTACCGACGCAGGGCTTCACCTAAGCACCGCTACAGTATTATCGAGGTGGACTATGGTGGAGGGGGGCACCGCACACGGCTAAAAGATCAAATCAATTGTTGTGTCTATGGGGTGCCCCCTGCCCCATATATAAAGGAGCAAGGGGGGAGGTGCGGCCGGCTAGGAGGAGGCGCGCCAGGAGGAGTCCTACTCCCAGCGGGAGTAGGACTCCCTCCCTTCCTTGTTGGATTAGGAGAACGGGGGAAAGAGGAGGGAGAGAGGAAGGAAAGGGGGGGCGCCCCCCCCCCCCCCCTCTCCTTGTCCTATTCGGACTAGAGGGGGAGGGGCGCGCGGCCCTGCCCTAGCCGCCTCTCCTCTTCTCCACTAAGGCCCACTATGGCCCATTAAGCCCCCGGGGGGTTCCGGTAACCCCTCGGTACTCCGGTAAAATCCCGATTTCACCCGAAACATTTCCGATATCCAAATATAGGCTTCCAATATATCAATCTTCATGTCTCGACCATTTCGAGACTCCTCGACATGTCCGTGATCACATCCGAGACTCCGAACAACCTTCGGTACATCAAAACTCATAAACTCATAATATAACCGTCATCAAAACTTTAAGCGTGCGGACCCTACGGGTTCGAGAACTATATAGACATGACCGAGACACGTCTCCGGTCAATAACCAATAGCATAACCTGGATGCTCATATTGGCTCCCACATATTCTATGAAGATCTTTATCGGTCAGACCGCATAACAACATACGTTGTTCCCTTTGTCATCGGTATGTTAATTGCCCGAGATTCGATCGTCGGTATCTCAATACCTAGTTCAATCTCGTTACCGGCAAGTCTCTTTACTCGTTCCGCAATACATCATCCCGCAACTAACTCATTAGTTGCAATGCTTGCAAGGCTTTAATTGATGTGCATTACCGAGTGGGCCCAGAGATACCTCTCCGACAATCGGAGTGACAAATCCTAATATCGAAATATGCCAACCCAACAAATACCTTCGGAGACACCTATAGAGCACCTTTATAATCACCCAGTTACGTTGTGACGTTTGGTAGCACACATAGTGTTCCTCCGGTAAACGAGAGTTGCATAATCTCATAGTCATAGGAACATGTATAAGTCATGAAGAAAGCAAAAGCAATATACTAAACGATCGAGTGCTAAGCTAACGGAATGGGTCAAGTCAATCACATCATTCTCCTAATGATGTGATCCCGTTAATCAAATGACAACTCATGTCTATGGCTAGGAAACATAACCATCTTTGATCAATGAGCTAGTCAAGTAGAGGCATACTAGTGACACTCTTTTTGTCTATGTATTCACACAAGTATTATGTTTCCGGTTAATACAATTCTAGCATGAATAATAAACATTTATCATGATATAAGGAAATAAATAATTACTTTATTATTTCCTCTAGGGCATATTTCCTTCACTGGCCTCTCTCCCTCCCTCCTTTATATACGTGGGGGGCACCCCAAAGGCACACCAAGTCTTCTCTTAGCTGTGTGCGGTGCCCCCCTCCACAGTTACACACTCGGTCATATCGTCTATTGTTTAGGCGAAGCCCTGCGTCGGTAACTTCATCATCACTGTCGCCATGCCGTCATGCTGACGGAACTCTCCCTCGTCCTCAACTGGATCAAGAACTCGAGGGACGTCATTGTGTTGAACGTGTGCTAAACACGGAGGTGCCGTACGTTCGGTACTTGGATTGGTTGGATCACGAAGACATTCGACTACATCAACCGCGTTACTAAGCGCTTCCGCTTTCGGTCTACGAGGGTACGTGGACACACTCTCCCGCTCATTGCTATGCTTCTCCTAGATAGATCTTCCGTGATCGTAGGATTTTTTTAAATACTACGTTCCCCAACAGTTAGTTTGTGCAGGTGCATCTATTGGAGACTTGCTTGTGCCTCCTACTGGATTGATACCTTGGTTCTTAACTGAGGAAAATACTTATCTCTACTTTGATGCATCACCCTTTCCTCTTCAAGGGAAAAATCAACGCAAGCTCAAGAAGTAGCAGCGTGCGCCTTGGAGACGATGGACTCCTTGTCCTCGACGTCGGCCTGGTGCTGCAATGCATGCCGCACGACACACTCGGCAGTGTACTCAGCGGCGGCCTTCTTCTCCGCCTCGACAGTTCCTCCTCTTGGCCGATTCGGCGTTGAGCTTGGCCACCTCCGCCGGCGTGAGCACCGACCGAGGCTTCTTCATAGGCTTCATTTTCTTCGCCACGGGGTGGGAGGTAGCTGGTGAGTCGACAGGGTTCGCCTCGTCAGCCATGGTGGATGGAGGGAGGGGGAAGGGCGGGGGCGCGGGAGAGTGGAGGGTGGGGCGTGGGAGCGTTTTGGAGGAAAGGGGGTGGAGTGGCCGCCTACGCCATCGTCGAGCGAGCCAGGGGAGGACAAGGGCGCGCGTCCCGCCCGTCTGCGTGCTGTCCGTTCAGCTGCAAACTCGGCTCAAACATGGGTCGAGAATGGGTCGAAAGCGGACAGAAAACGGACGGCAATCCGTTTGCTCCCGCGCATTGGAGGGTCTGCTTTGTCCTTTTATCCCCAAACGGGCACGAGCGGACCATTTGGGGTTGTGCATTGAAGTTTCCCTTAGCAGGGTGTGGCCACCTTTAAATAGGGGATTCCGGTGAGGCCAGGCGTCCGGGTTCGTCAATGCCCGGAGCCGGAGTAGGTTTGTCGGTCGGCGAGCCTGCTTAACGGCGGCATACGGACGGACGAGGCATTGAACGGGCGTGGTAAATATTCGTCCCGTCCAGTAACGCGTCTCCGGTATTGAATAGGCGTGTACATCGGGGATGCGTCGGCTAGCGTGCCACTTCAATGGCGGAGGAAGTGAGAGATCGCGTCTGCTCTGAGCTGGCTTCAATGTGGAGCAGCCGCTCCACATTGGCATGAATGCGGGCAGCTGGCGCCGGGCAAGAACATGAGCAGGCGAGGGAGGAGGGGGTTTGGGTGGGCCAAAGTAATCAGAAGCTGGCGTTGGTGCTATCCGGACGCCCGCAAAGCCCGCCCACGTTTGCGGGAGAAAGTGCGTCCGGACCGCTCCGCGGACCGACCGCGTTGCATGACACAGCATGTCCGAACCGCGCAGTCCGGACATATGCAGGCGGTTTGAGGGCCGGCATTGGACATGTGGCTTTTTTTAGACGTGTGGTATATTTTCTCCCATTGCAACGCACAAGCTTTCCATATTTTATTTTTTGAACACCTTTCCCTATTTTATTTTTTTATATTGAGGGAGTTGCGTAAAAAGTATCTCTTTTTCGTGATAAAAATAACTGCCCATCTTGTGGATCTTATATGTCAGGTTGGATTGGTTATTGGGAATCTGATGGACAGTGGTTTTGGTATCGGTCTACCTGCAGATTATTATTTTGATTTGCTCTTCCCTTAGATCTCCGTTCCTCGCGCTTTTATAGAAGAAAATAGTAGGATCGGTTTACCAGCAGATGATGATTTTGATTTGCTCTTCCAACATGACACTAGAGTTATTTTGATTTGCTGTTTTTGCTTATTTGAGGCATTCTCACAACAACAAAATGGCAGACTACATAAGCCTTTTGGTTCAAGCTCTCAGCTAAAATTTGCACAAGTTGAGCCGCTCTGTTCAGCTCTCACCCAAAAGCCTTAACTATCAACGCAAAAACCAAGAACCTGGTGATCCAAAATAACATTAAAAGCTTAACTCAGTCATGGACATAGTTCGATAATTTAAAACCAAGAGAAGCACTGAATAGAACTAGAGCTACTGCCCAACAGTCAAAGTACTACTAGATACGACCCATCTTACAAACAAGGACACCTATACGATAACTCATGACGCGGTAGCATTCAGTTCATGCAGCTCTGAATCTCTGATTGCGCTCCATCGCCTCAATGGTCACTGCAAAATATTAGGTAGCCAGGTTAGTCATCAGCCAAAGACAAGCCATCATTTAAGCATGTGAACAATGTTAACAATCACTAAAATCAGCCAACAAATTGCAGTTTGAGAGGCGTATTTGTATCATTTCTTTGTTTATTTGCACAGACAAATTTCAAAAAGATTGTTTTAGATGAAATCACTAAGGCAGTAGCATATATTGGGTTGTCAATTCCTTGCCTGCTGTGGGGGCTGCTGCTGTTGCTGCTGTGGTGGCTGCTGCTGTGGAGGTTGCTGCTGCTGAGATGGCTGCTGTTGCTGCTCGTAACTGCCATAACCAGAGTATCCATAGTTTTGCATGCTAGGATCTTGCGCATTGGGTGCACCATAGTATGCATCAGGACCCTGTTGATATCCATAGTAGCTGTTGCCATTACCCTGGTTTGCATCCTGCTGGGGAGGCTGACAAAACGATGTTTGGGTTAGAATGATACACACGTCAAGATTTAACAGCTAACAGCTACAATACCTGTTTGTTTTGGCTACGGCCCCATGAAAGACGAACATTGGAACTACCAATCTGAGACCCATTCAGCGCACTGATGGCCTGCTCAGCGCACACCCTGAAAGTAGAGCAGTGACGAGAGCAACAATTAGGTCATGGATATTATTAGCTCGTATGTACTACTAGTAAAAAAAACCTGGAGATTTTCTTAACCTGCTGGTAAATTGGACAAATCCACAACGCTTGCCTACAGGAATCTTCACATAACCAACTTCGCCATATGGAGTAAAAACTTGCCTTAGATAGTTCTCATCTATATTGGAATCTAACCCGCCCACAAAGATCTATCGCACAAGTATGAAAAATAAGGAAACATCAACTCTCACAGTTTAGAAAAATATAACAAGGTACTCACTGTAGTATTGTTGGGATCATTCGCCGCCTCATTTACTTGAGAGCTCTGGTACCCTGCTGCCGTAACAAAACATACAGACATAATTAACTTCAGAAAGGATAACCATAGAAACAAAATGCAAAACCTAAAGCTGGCAAACCCAACTGGGTGCTCAGACCTACCACAGTAGACAAAAGAACTAATACACATGAAGCAGGAAATTACAAATATATCATCAACCTAATCATGAAGTACATGCAAATGCTGCTATTTCACTACAACAAATCAACCATCACACAAAGAAGCCATTGTCAACCAAGGGAGGTACATCCTTGCTTCACAAATTTAATTCGACCATTGCATGTGTCAGATTGGCTGTAAAAGAAAATGAAGCCTAGGAGCATGGCTGTCAGTAAACAGGTTAGCTTGCCGTCCTATTTTTGCGCAAATGCCATAATATTGATGAACTGGAATTAGCCTCCTCTGTTGCAACATGCAGCACACAACTAATAGTGCTAGGAAGGAAACCATTTGCTTTAATATTTGTTGCCCAGTATAATATATTTAGTGCAGGCCATCTCAAACCTAAACCTTGTCCATCCAAAAAAAAGGGAAGGCAACCAATTACTTGTGTATGCAAGGACAGTTTATTCAAGGACTAACGGAAGATAGAACAAATGTTATGTGCACTACAAAAGATTAGGTGCACAAACAAGGAATGGGAGTTCGAGGGAAAAGAATATTTAAGATGGGAATTACAAACTGTTTGGGAGTGTAGATAGAGAGTATCATTTGAAGTATATAACTGACAATGCTGGCAAATGAGAGATAGAAAAAGCTTCAAGTAAGCTATCTCAATGTGAGACAATTGCCCCCCCCCCCCCCAAAGTCGCAAAATTAAAACACTGACCTAACTGAGGCCACAGATTACAGGAGACATCTATCTCAGCTGAAGATATTTCCAGGCACTAAATGAAGATGGCATGGCATCCTGCTTTGAGAAACATGAATTGTGTTTAGTTTATTCATTACTTAGTTGTGTTCATTTATCCCAATCTTTACAAATGAAAGAGCGGGAAGGACATATATCTGTTTATAGCAACAGAAGCTGTGCTGGCTACCCTGAACTGGACTGAGTAGAAAGATAAGAAGTGCTAAAAGAACACTCTCATCGAGGAAGCAAACAGGGAACAATCAGAGTGTAAACAGATTGAATTGGCCTACAAAATGGTGTGCCCACAAGAAAGTACCTAAATATCATTACTCCCTACAAGATTCTATACAAGCAGGTGACGAAACAGCAGAAAATAATTAATATTCTATGAGGAAAAAGTTTTCCAGTTCACGTACCATTAGTTGAATATGTCTGCTGAGTACCTATATTCTTCTTGTTAGCTGCAGGCCCAATCCTCATTTGTCTTGTAGACAATGGCACTCCATTCATCTCAGTCATAGCACGTGTCTGCTCATTTAGATCTCCAAAGCGTACAAAACCATATCCTTTGGAGCGACCAGTGGCCCTGTCAGTAACAACATTAGCACCTTTAACTGATGGGTAGGTGGCTTTGAATATCTCTTCCAACATGGCGTCAGTAACATCAGCAGCCAAATCACCAACAAATATTGTGTGATCAGAACCATCGTCACCCCGCTTGTCACCAGCACTACAAGAAGCCCAGTTTAGCTTAAAAACTTGTTCAACATTAGGCATCATCTGCCCATTAAAGGTCCCCAGAGCATATTCCGCAGCAGCTCGAGATTGAAATTCAATAAAACCATAACCCTCGGGCTGCCCAGTATGTTTGTTGCGGATGATTTTCACTGAGGTGACCTGCAATTTCTAGAGAACATTAATACCCAATACATGAAGTACTTATACAAAAGCCAGTGCATACAATGACAATGTTTCCAGAAATACTAGGAAAAAACAATAAGTGAAATTATTATAACAGATATACAATATTTAATCCAGAGATCACACTTCCAGGGTGGCGAAAGACAATTGATGGAAATGTATAGAACGCCAAAACATAGATACATGAACATGCTACCATATACTACTCCCTCCTCCGCAACTTAATATACGACATTTTTTGACACATCACTATCTTATATTGAGTTACAGAGGGAGTATTTAATATGACACCTTTATTTGTCTTTATACAGCACATTTATCAAGTTGCGCTACTTACAACAGGTCTATATTGAGCATGCCGCACATCACAGGTAAAGATCAAACAGTAATGCTTAAACAAGTGATACGACAGCTTGTAACCGTCTGTGCATAACATGTTTCAAAATAACAGCAAAGGCTGATCTAAATTAACAATAATGCATGCCTTTGCTAACCCCACAAAGCAAACACTGAGTCACTTCCTATGGTACATGTGAAAATAGGATAGAAAACGCTCAGTATGAATACCCCAACATAATCCATCATTTAAGCACACACATTGGAAGTGTAAATTTGTAATGCGACAATTCTCTCAGTAGATAGAGGCATCACCTGCTGCGGCCCCACAGGAGCAAAGGCGTTGTAGAGGTAGGTCTCATCCATCCAGTACTGGAGATCTCCGATCCACAGCGACCTGATATCCTCGCCTCCGGAAGGCGGCCCGCCAGCCATCTGCGCTCCGTACTGCGGCGGCGGAGGCGCGTAATGCTGCGGCGGCGGCGCGTACTGCTGAGGAGGCTGAGGCGCGTACTGCGGCGGCGGGGGCGCGTACTGCGGAGGCATATGCTGCTGCGGATGGCCCCACATAGCCGGCGGGGGTCCCTGCTGGTAGTACTGCGGCGGCGCCTGGTAGTACTGCTGCGGCGGGGGGGCCTGCTGCAGAGGAGGCGGCGGAGCCCCAGAGGCCTGCGGCTGAGGCGCGTGCTGGCCGTTCATTGGCGGCTGGTATGTTGGCTGCATCGCGACGTATCGCCGCCTCCCCGGTTCCGGCGGCGGCTGATGCGGATGCGAAACCCTAAAAACCTCGGAGGGGGAGAGAAAAACAGAGAGGGGCAGGGTTTAGATGCGGTGGAGACGGGAGGCGACGGAAACCGTGGGACAGGTCAGAGTTTAATGGGCCGGGTTGGGGGGCCGGCTCGTTGTGTTGTTGTCTCGGCCACGATTGGATTCGCTCCCGTTTTCCCCGGGCCAGGCTGGCTGCGAATCCGAGGTCGTCCCAGCAGTTTGATTGGTTTTGCCTAAAAAAGAGCAGTTTGATTGGTTTTGCCTAAAAAAGAGCAGTTTGATTGGTTTTGCCTAAAAAAGAGCAGTTTGATTGATGTACTAATGCATGTTTGTTTGTTTTTTGCGGGTTGGTGTAATGCATGTTGAATTCAACTGAGCACTTTTTTGAAGAAAACTTCCAATATATTTATCAACTGTCAATGTAGTATAAAGAACACCAAAAGTACAAATTACATCCAGGTTCTTAGATCACTTAGCGACGACTACAAACACTGGAGCGTGTCGAAGGCGCGCCGTCATCATCGCCCCTTCATCATCGAAGCCGAGCAAAACTTATGTAGTAGAAAGCCAAGAAATCATCATGTTAAGGCCCTCAGAACCAGCGCATCAGAATAGAAACCGCCGAAAAAATCAACTGAGCACCTCCTGGTTGCATAGGATTGGCCATCTCGTGCACCAGCAAATGCGTAGTACCCAATTAAGTAGAGGAGAGGCGGAGAAAGACAACTCAGTAGTTGTGTTTCAACAAAGCAAATTCCAGAGTTGGCCACCCGTCCTAACGAGAAAATTTTCATTCTTGTTTGTATATATGGCCATAACAATCAACTGATGTTCACAGATAAATAGTATTTTTTGTGTTAAGTCGTCAATTTTCCTTTTGTCATGTGACCCAGAAAAAAAATGTGATTACGCAAAGTCTCATGTATGCGTCATAACTATCTTGTTGTCTCTTTATTGTAATGTATTTCATAACATTTAAATTTTGTACACACATATGGCATATATTGTTTTATTTATGCTCTGAGACCTATTTTTATGTCGTGCTCCAAGCATTCTGATTTTGCTTTACTTATTCCAGCTGGCAATTCCCTAATGCTAAAAGGTACTACATGTTTTTTATGTACTCCCTTCATCCGGAATTACTTGTCGAATAAATGAATGTATCTAGAAGTAAGATGTATTTTAGTTCTAAATACATCTTTTTTAATCATTTTTTTGCGTCAAGTAATTCCCGATTGGGGGGGAGGGGGGTGGGGGGGGTGGGGGTGGTGTTGAAGTTCACTAAGAATTTTTTTGCTTCCATTTATGTTAACATGATATTCTAACTTTAGATAAAAAAAACATGATATTCTAACTATGATACAGTTTCCTATTTGCGTAGGATTAGTATCAATTGGAACAAAAGCTTTGTAAGAGGAAAACGTGCAATATGGTAATGTTTACCTCATGCGATTGGTATTTCTTCATGAGCTCAACGAATGTATGCCCAATTTATTTTCTGTTGGGCAAGTTTCCCTCCGTGTCTCGCGAGCAGCAATACAAATTGCAAAATAAATCCAATTATTCTGCACCCTGAATGAGTAATAGTTATTCTTCACCCCACCTCTATTTTATCATCAATCCACTGTAATTTTACGTTCCATAAGTTGTGTCTTATTTTCGACGCAAAAAGATACCGTAAGAAAATATATAATCACCGTAAAAAATATTTTATGTTACGTAAAATTACAAACGTAAAAATATAGTGTAAAATACACATAAACTGTAAATTTTCTTGTCTTATTGATTCCTATTAATTCACTACATAAAATTTGGCATAAGAAAATAAAAATATAGGTCATTAGACAAGAAAATTTGCAGTTTATGTCTATTTTACACTATGTTTTTACATTTGTAATTTTACGTCACATAAAATATTCTTTACGCGATTATATATTTTCTTACTGTCTCTTTTTACGTCAGAAATAAGACAAAACTTACGGAATGTAAAATTACGGTGAATTGATTGTAAAATAGAGGGGGGTGAAGAATAACTATTCTTCACCCAGTGTGACGAATAGTCAATCCCTATTGCTCTTTCAATATGTTTTTCACGTGTCATTTTTCCTTTCCATTCTTTATCATTTGCTCTTTCAATGTACACCTCTGTTCACAAATATAAGATGTTCTAACTTTTTTGAATCAGATATATATATAAACACATTTTAGTATGTTTGTTCACTCATTTCAGTCGGTATGTAGTTCATGTTGATATGTCCAAAACACCTTATATTTGTGAAGGAAGGGAATATGTATCTTCTCAAGTCTATTTTTAGTAATCAAAGGTCCGACAATGATCAGGAGGTGTATTATCTAGTTTTAGAAATCAAGAGTCTTATGGCTGGTGGGGAGTTATTTCCTATGAAGAATTATAGGGACCAGAATATTGTCATATCATTTGCCAAGGGGAGCCGCTAGGCATCAGACAATTGATGCCTAGTATTTATGAGACTAGTAGAGAGGCGTTGAATTGGATCCCATGCACCTGTTGGATAAGCAAGGCACCTTCCGTTGAGTGTTCCCAAAACTGAAACTAGTTAATGTTGTGACTCCGCTGCTGGAATTCAGCAGGTTGATTGCTAGTCCTTTTAACGTAGGTCTCTAATATAGTATGTAGCTTGCTTCCATATTAATTGATGCTTCCTACACATAAATCAGTGTGTTTTTTGCGGATTGCTTTCTATGTGCTTCAAAATCTGCAGTATGTGAAACGATGCATGTGGCAAACTGGGTGCATCTGATGCATTCATGTTCTATCAATAGTGGAAGCATATCGATTCATTTTGCTTCTGTCGGATAGCAAATTTGCTTCCATATCAATTGTATATTATTTCAGTTTGTCCAACATGATAATTTATTTTGCATCGTCTAAGCTCAATGCAGACGCCTTGCTTCCAACACTACAAACACATGTTTCCATCAAACATCTTTTTTTACCATTGTCATAGACTCTTTCAAACAAATTAAATTGGAACTTGTCCTCGAAATCTGGTATCTGCATATGAATAAATAAGAATTTCCTTCAACGGAACTTGGAATTTGCATCCAAATAAATGAGTATTTGCATCCATAGAATTTGGAATCTGAAGCATCTTTTCTACCATTGTTATAGACTCTTGCAAACACATTAAATTGGATCTTGTTCTCCAAAGAATCTGGTATCTACATCCGAATAAATAGGAATTTGCTTCCAAAGATTTTTGGAATTTGCATCCATAGGATTTGGAATATGAATCAAAAAAAAATCCAGAATTTGCTTTCTTGCAGCAAAATCTTGCTTCGAGATATATATACTTTGCCTCCAAATCATTATGATACTATTTTCGTAGACTAGAAGAATTGCTTCCATACAAATATAGATTTGTTTCCATTAAAAATAAAAAGAAAAATTATATCATACCAAATAACATGGGGAGTGCTTTCATGGTGATGATCGTGTCTCTCCATTAAATATAGAATTTGCTTTTGTGATGGTCAGTAAGCTCCACTACATCTACTGCGGCTGGTGACATACACTGCGATCAAAAGTGTGAGGACCTTTTCCCTTGCATTGTTGCCACACAAACATATGTGATGCTTTTTCCTAACTTCCTATGTGCTTCCTGCAACTCGAGTACATAAACATGCAATGGAGTTAACAAACTATGATGAACAAATCCAAGAGATGAGAAGAAAGAACTCGAGAACTACAATGCTTCAAATAACGGAAATATAACTTGCATGGGCGAGTGACACACTAACCTTCAACTCTGATCGGAGGCTCTTCAAATAGGGGAACACTAGAGTCCATTGCTTGTTGTTCGGCCTTCTGGTGCTACTCCAACATGGGAGGTAACCCGTCAAAGCAGCAATCAGGGAGGGGAAGTTGGGCTCGGCCAACTAATGCCAGGAAGGCGCACCTGCACACCTGCAATGTTGCCCGGGGGGCTCATCGATGGGAGGAAAAAGGGAGGAGCAGTGGAACAGATCTGGGCAGTGAGGTGGAGAGGAGCGGAAGAACGGATCCGACCAGGTGATGGGCGACACAATCGCAGAGAAGGCGAGTAGTGCGGTCGATGGCAAGCTAGGGAGCTTCATGCAAGGGGGGCTTGGGATGGATGAATGGGCGAGTGATTAGCGGGATGGGATTATGCGGTAGATGTGGGTGGTTAGCAACGAGGCGATGTGCCCTTTTTTAAAGACCGAAGAGATAAGAAGTATTGGTCATGGGATTCAATTCGAATGGATCAGTCTAACGCGGTGCTTTTGATCAGACTATAGATTAGAAGTGTTTCCCTTTGGGAAATCATGGTACAGTTGTTTGTAGCACAACTTGTTGGCTACATACCTCCCTTTTTGCCGAGATTTTGTCAGTTGATTGTAACTCTAAAACTTTATAATAAAACTCTCATTCCCCCTGTAAGAAAATACCCTTAATGTCAATCTTCGACATGCTAGTTGTTGACAAATTTTAAAAATTCGCTATTAGTTGGTCGACTACTAATTAATTTTGGTCCTTAATATCTAGTGACTCATCGCCAAGGAGCTGCTCCCATCGAACGATTTCGTTCATCAAGGGGGGGGGGGAGCTCCTAGCTAATGTTTCGCCTCGTTCACTAGGGGCAGGCCAGGGCAAACCCCCGATTGGCCCAAAGGCCGGTTAATTGTTTGTATTTTAAAAATGCTATGAAAAAAGTTCTTAACACAAAGAAAACCTAAACTTTAAAATGACATGTGAATTTATAAAACTTTCATTTCTCCAATTTATAAATGTACAATGAGTATGATCAAAATAAAGCAAGAAAAAAGCTCGTGTGATCTAGAAAAATAAAATTGCCATGCTAAACTTTAAAACTGCTATCCTCTACATGAAAAATTTCATGTGGAAAAATGCTACACATTTTTTAATCAAGAAACAGAGAAATATAAATTTATAAATGCCATGCTTTGAAAATATGAAAATTGCCATGCTACTTCATCAAACTGTCATTTCTCCAATTTATAAATTTACTATGATAATAAAAAAATACCTTGCCAATAGCAATGAAATTGACATCCTCTTAATGATAAAACTGTCATCCTCTTGATAATCAAAATGGCATGCAAATAGTAATAGAAATGTCATGCTCTCAATAATAAAAATTTAATGCTTTTAATAATAAAAATTTCATTCTCATAATAATAAAACTTCCATCCTCTATAATAAGAATGACATGTTACTAATTATTAAAATGCCATACTCTTAATAAATATAACTGCCATGTGATGAATAAAAAAACAATTCTGAAAAGTTGCCATGAATAATTGATATTTTTCTCCAAAAGCTTGCCACGGGGGCATTACAAACATGCCTAAAAATTGCCATGCACACAGGAAGATTAGAACAATTCCCCTCTAAAAACATGTTTTTTGTTCTTTCAATAATAGTTTTACTGGTTTTTTAGAGGTTTTTCAAATAAAAACTAAACGAGAAAGCTAAGCACCTGCCGACTGGTCGTTAGCCTATATCTGATGACCATCTCAGCCAACCGGATGTTTTGTCTAGAAGTGGGCTAATTCTGTAGATATGTGATTACCACGAGTAGGCCACTGCTATGGTGCAGCCCTCCATTTGATTTTTTTTCTGTTACGAATTGGTAATACTCGGATTTTGTTGTATTTCTATAGAGAATGCATTTTCGGTTTTTCTTTCACTCATGAATCATTTTGTGGTTCACTTCTTGATGGAAGTACGCATCCCCGTGAGCACTCCGATGATGCCGAGAACGATATTGGTGGTAGGATCAAAGAGGATTCTACATGAGATGCCTTGGACAGGTGGGAGATGTTGGCAAAGGGAAGGTGGCGCATCGTGTCATGGTAGAATCCAAGCAAATCTTCGTAGTAATTTGGTGAGAGAGGGATCATCATAGATGGGAAGACTATATGTAGTTACAACATAACGATTGTGTAGTCACCGGGTTGTAGTCATCAACATGGTTATTTTTATAGTTACCAAGTTGTATATGTTATAGAAACATGATTATTGTAGACCGACTTACCCATTATTTGGTTTACAAAAAATCGTTGTAAACATTCCTCGGCAACTATTGTGTAAATAGCATGATAATATAGGTTTTCGGACCTCATATTTTACATGCAAACACCACGATATTTTTGACCCGTGAGAAAAAGTTGTTGAAAACATATCACCGATAACTTCGAATTAATAGCATGGTAAGATACGCCCCTAACCTGATAATTTAGGTACAAACACCACGATAAGTTGTTGAAATTAAAACATACCGCTGATAACTTCTAAGTAATAGCATGGTAATATACGCCCTCGGACCTGATAACTCAGGTACAAACACCACAATAATTTTGACCCAGAGAAAAAGATACTAAAAACATACAACCAATAGCTTTTGTGTAAATAGCATGATAATATAGGCTTCCGGACCTGATAACTTATATACAAACACCACAATAACTTTGACCCGTGAAAAAAAATTGTTGAAAACATACCATCGATAACTTATGTGTAAAAGCGTGATAATATACACTTCCGGACCTGATAACTCAGGTACAAACAATACGATTACTTATGACCTGTGAAAAAAAATTATTGAAAACATACTCTATAAATAATATGGTAACACCGGATCCCGGACCTGATAACTTATTTAAGCACCGTAGACCTGATAACAGGTACAAATACCAAGGTAACTTTGAACCAGGTGAAAAAATTATTGAAAACATACACCGATAATTTTTATGTAAATAGCATGATAATATACTCATCCACATATGATAACTTACATACAAACACCCCGTTAACCTTGACCAGACGCTTTTTGTTGTTGAAAATATACCTCGGTAATTTCTGTGTAGACAACATGATCATTTAAGCACTATAGATCTGATAACTTAGGTACGAACACCACAATAAATTTTGAACCAGGTGAAAAAATTGTTGAAAACATACACCCGATAATTCTGTGTAAATAACATGATAATATACGCATCCACACCTGATAATTTACATAAAACACCGCGGTAACATCGACCAGACGATTTTTCGTTGTTGAAATTATACCACGGTAACCAAAATGCATAACTTGTGTGCAAAAACAATGGTATTTTTCGTAGCTAATAACATAGACTCAAACACCATAGTAAATTTTCACCGGGGGAAAAGTTGTTGAAATATATCCCGATAATCTTCGTGTAAAGTTTGCATGTTGCCCATGCTAAACTTAGCATGCTTCTCACGCTTATCAGCATTATAATGATAGAGTTGTCAACCTTTGTCATGTTATTTGTTATCAGGGCGTTATGTTGAAGTTACCATGATGGTCATGTCATAGCTATCACGCTGCTTATTCCAAGTTATCAAGACTGTTTTTTTTGCTAATATGATAAAAAGAATAAGGGTTCAAATACCCCTGTTTATGTATTGTGGACAATAAAAAAAGATGGGTGAGTTGGTTATTGGCTGTAGTAGCTAGTTGGGAGACCAAAGTTCAAGTCCCCTTTTAAGCACTTTATTTTTTTTCTTCGCTATCTAGACTAATTGATATAAAATCAGACGAGTGAAAAAAAGTCTGTGAACCAAGGTGAGATAAAAATCAGTGGAAAGAAAATCTAGAAGAAAGAAAATCGGGAAGCGGGAGGATCGAAGGAACGACGCAGTGGGAGAGGGTCAATCGATGAAGTTACATAAATTTAAAAATTAGCTTCAAAAGATACATAAATAAGTTTAAGTACATGTGTAAAGGGTGTGCACCTCTTTGAAGGAGGTCTTGAGTTTGAGTCCCCCTGTGCGCACATCACGCAAAAAAATTAGGACTGTAACACCCCGGATGTAACTTCCATATTTGTATCCAACTCTTGCCGTTTCCGGTGTTAAGTTATATTTATTTCTCGGGTTCGGGTCTTTGTCTCCATGTGTTGTTTTCTTTTTCGTGCATCTCATATCATGTCATCTCGTGCATTGCATTTGCATACATATTCATCTCATGCATCCGAGCATTTTCCCCGTTGTCCGTTTTGCATTCCGGCGCTTCGTTCTCCTCCGGTGGCCATTTCTAGCTTTCTTTTGTGTGTGGGGTTCAAACATTTCCGGACTGGACCGAGACTTGCCATGCGGCCTTGGTTTACTACCGGTAGACCGCCTGTCAAGTTTCGGGTCATTTGGACTTCGTTTGATACTCCAACGGTTAACCGAGGGACCGAAAAGGCCTCGTGTGTGTTGCAGCCCAACACCCCCCAAATTTGTCCCAAAACCCACCAAACTCTGCTCCATGTCCTAGAGCGTTCGATCACGATCGCGTGGGCGAAAACCGCACCTCATTTGGACTCTCCTAGCTCCCTCTATGCCTATTTAAACACCCCCCCCATTTCGGATCTCGTCTTCCTCCCCGTCCTCCTCGAAAAAAAAACCCAGAACATCTCCCCGCACCGACGGACACGTCCGCCCCAGCCGGACGCGTCCGCCGCCGCGCCCCTCGCCCAACCACCGCGTGCCACGTGGCACCGCCGCCGCCACCACGGGCCGGGAGGCCCGGATCCGGCCCCCGCGACCCGGTTCCTCCACGCGCGCCCCGCCGCCTCCTTCCTCCACGCGCGCCGCCGCCTCTTCGGGCTCCGGCGACCGGAGCCGCCGTCGCCGCCGCGGGTCATCTCCGGCGAGCCCGAGGCCGGCCGCCGCCCGCACCTCCTCGCCGGCGCGCGGGCCGCCACCGCCGCCGCCGGGCGCCGCCACCGGCCTCCCCCGACCTTCCCGGCGCCGCCCCGGCCTCTCCCCGCTGCTCCGGCCGCCTCCACCGGCTCCGGCGAGCCGTCTCCGGCGAACTCGCGCGGGTGCTACAGTGCTGCTACAGTAACCGCCAGATCTGGAAACCCTAGATCCGGTTGACTTTCCCTCTTCCCCTTATTTTTTTCGTGCTGTCTTTGACTGCTCGTATCTCCGCAACCGTAGCTCCGTTTTGGGCGTATGATATATCAAAATCTTCGCCTCGACATGTACATCATTTCGTTCCATTGCATCATTTGCATTTGAGGTCATCTTGATGCCCAAAATTCTGTTAGAAGGAGGCTTCGTGAGTTAAATTGCAGATCCGTTAGTTCATCATGCACTTTTGTCATTTTTGCCATGTTTAATCCGTGCATGATATGCCTGTGCCCCTTTGGGATGAATTGTTAAGCATTTTGTCTTCTTTCCAGAGGTGCCACCCATGCATTTTTAGGATGTGTGTGTTGTCTTGTGCAAGCTTGCGAAGAGAGGTACCTGAGATTGCTGATTTCAGGGACTTGTGATTTTCACTAAGTCTGGGATATTTTAGTTCATGATGCTATATGTCCAGCTTGTTTCCTAGTGATCTGTGCCTCTTTTGAGGATGATCAGTAAGGGAGTTTTGATATTTATGTTATGCTCTATCCATCCATGTCTTTGTTTGCATATGTGGAGTGCTCTAGGTTGACTCAATCAAGCTCAACTTTTGCTTCGTTGTTAATTTGGGCAGATCGTCAACTCATTTGCGATTTTGCCGGTGCTATTGTTAGTGATCCATGCATTCTATGCCTTTGTTATTGCCATGTGTAGCTAGCATATTGTGCCTTATTGCTGGATATATGCTTGCCTTGCCATGACTTGCACCGTAGTGAGTGCATCGAGCTCGTTTACATGCCTTCGTGAGTTATATTTCAACATGTCTCAGTTTTCACAAAGTCTGAAAACTGATTGTGCTTGAGCTATGTTCGTGTTCTCGGTAGAGTATTTTGTGAACCATTTTGGCCCCAGGTCACTTTGGGTGTTCTGTTAAGCTTGTTGAGTAGCTCCATGCCATGTTCTTACTTGTCATGTTCAGGTTTCGTATCATGTTGTTTTGCTGCTCCGAAGAGGGCTTCGTGATCTGAAATTTCAGGCTAGTGTTAATTTCACTAAGTCTGGAATCTGTTTTGCATATTCATTTTTGCCATGCTTGTTTGAACTTCTTAATGGATGAATTTGCCTATAGCTCAGTGCTAGACTTTTGTTAACCATCTTGTGTACATCACTGCCATGTATTTTGTTTTCATGGTTGGTGGCTGTAGCATGTTCATTTCGTTGCATTTAGATGCCTACTTGCTGTAAATCGCAGACCGGTGTCATATCTTAAAACGCTTGCCATTTCCAAACCGTAACTCCGATTCCAATGATCTTTATATCGTTTTCAAGCGATTTCATCCCCTCTATCCAGTGGCACCCTTGGAATTCCAAGTTGAGGCCAGGTTCATGCATTTCCTGTCATATCTTGCATTTTGCATCCCGCATCGCATCCCGCATAGCATGTCATCATTTCATCATATTGCTTGGTCTTGCACGTGGTTGATTGTACCCTTGTTGCTTGTTTGTCCTGTTGGGTAGAGCCGGGAGACGAGTTCGCTACCGAGGAGCCCGTTGAGTTTGCTTGTGAGGATCCAGTCAACTTTGACAACTGTGCAGGCAAGATGATCATACCCTCGAAATCACTACTATCTTTGCTATGCTAGTTTGCTCGCTCTTGCTTTGCCAATGCTACGATGCCTACCTTTTGCTTGTCAGCCTCCCAATTGCCATGTCAAACCTCTAACCCACCATTGTCCTAGCAAACCGTTGATTGGCTATGTTACCGCTTTGCTCAGCCCCTCTTATAGCGTTGCTAGTTGCAGGTGAAGATTGGAGCCGTTCCTTGTTAAAACATTTATTTACTTGTTGGGATATCATTATATTGCTATGTTATCTTAATGCATCTATATACTTGGTAAAGGGTGGAAGGCTCGGCCTCTCGCCTAGTGTTTTGTTCCACTCTTGCCGCCCTAGTTTCCGTCATATCGGTGTTATGTTCCCGGATTTTGCGTTCCTTACGCGGTTGGGTTATAATGGGAACCCCTTGATATTTTGCCTCGATTAAAGCTTTTCCAGCAATGCCCAACCTTGGTTTTACCATTTGCCACCTACCCTTTTCTTTCCCTTGGGTTCTGCAGACCCAAGGGTCATCGTATTTTAGCCCCCCACGGGCCAGTGCTCCCTCTGAGTGTTGGTCCGAACTGAGCTGCCTGCGGGGCCACCTCGGGGAAACTTGAGGGTTGGTTTTACTCGTAGCTAGTCTCATCTGAGTGTGCCCTGAGAAAGAGATATGTGCAGCTCCTATCGGGATTTGTCGGCACATTCGGGCGGTGTTGCTGGACTTGTTTTAACCTGTCGAATTGTCTTGTTGTACCGGGTTACCCAGTCTGATCGGTGTGTCTCGGGTGGAGGTCTATTCCTTCGTTGACCGTGAGAGCTTGTCATGGGCTAAGTTGGGACTCCCCTGCAGGGATTGAACTTTTGAAAGCCGTGCCCGCGGTTATGGGCAGATGGGAATTTGTTAATATCCGGTTGTAGACAACGTAAACCTTAATTAATTAAAATGAATCAACTGAGTGTGTTACCGTGATGGCCTCTTTTCGGCGGAGTCCGGGAAGTGGACACGGTGTTGGAGTAATGCTTGCGCAGGCTGTTCCTTCTAGTTTCTCGCTCGCGCTTTGCTTCCTCTTCTCGCTCTCCTTTGCGAATAAGTTAGCCACCATATATGCTAGTCGCTTGCTGCAGCTCCACATATACTTGCCTTATCCTGTCCTATAAGCTTAAATAGTCTTGATCGCGTGGGTCCGAGATTGCTGAGTCCTTGTGGCTCACAAATACTATAATTCCAGATGCAGGTCCAGGTGATTCCGCTCCAGGTGACGAGTATGAGCTCAAGTGGGAGTTCGACGAGGACTCTCAGCGTTATTATGTTTCCTTTCCCGATGATCAGTAGTGGTGCCTAGTTGGGGTTCGATTCAGGGCCTTGTCGCATGTTGGGTTCTTTTCCATTTTGGCGCCGTAGTCGGGCCATGAGTGTTTGTTTGATGGATGTTATTTATGTACTCTGATGTGACGTGGTGAGTGTAAGCCAACTATGTTATCTCCCCCTTTTATTTTGTATTACATGGGATTTTGTAATGATTGCCTGACTTGCGACATTGCTTTCAATGCGGTTATGTCTCTAAGTCGTGCCTCGACACATGGGAGCTATAGCCGCATCGAGGGCGTTACACAAGCATTCGCCAGGAAACGGTTTACAGCAAACGCCTCCAGCTAATATGCGTGGCGACAGGAATACGCGTACCAGAGTTGGGCTCTTGGTGAAAGTTCGCCAGCTATCGTTTTACTTAGAGCATCTCTAGGAGATCCCGTATTTGACCTTAATTAGAGCATCTCTAATTGATATAAAACCAGACGAGTGAAAAAAAGTCTATGAACCAAGGTGAGATAAAAATCAGTGGAAAGAAAATCTAGAAGAAAGAAAATCGGGAAGCGGGAGGATCGAAGGAACGACGCAGTGGGAGAGGGTCAATCGATGAAGTTACATAAATTTAAAAATTAGCTTCAAAAGATACATAAATAAGTTTAAGTACATGTGTAAAGGGTGTGCACCTCTTTGAAGGAGGTCTTGAGTTTGAGTCCCCCTGTGCGCACATCACGCAAAAAAATTAGGAGAAAAAAGGCAAGCATTCGCCAGGAAACGGTTTACAGCAAACGCCTCCAGCTAATATGCATGGCGACAGGAATACGCGTACCAGAGTTGGGCTCTTGGTGAAAGTTCGCCAGCTATCGTTTTACTTAGAGCATCTCTAGGAGATCCTGTATTTGACCTTAATTAGAGCATCTCTAATTGATATAAAACCAGACGAGTGAAAAAAAGTCTGTGAACCAAGGTGAGATAAAAATCAGTGGAAAGAAAATCTAGAAGAAAGAAAATAGGGAAGCGGGAGGATCGAAGGAACGACGCAATGGGAGAGGGTCAATCGATGAAGTTACATAAATTTAAAAATTAGCTTCAAAAGATACATAAATAAGTTTAAGTACATGTGTAAAGGGTGTGCACCTCTTTGAAGGAGGTCTTGAGTTTGAGTCCCCCTGTGCGCACATCACGCAAAAAAATTAGGAGAAAAAAGGCAAGCATTCGCCAGGAAACGGTTTACAGCAAACGCCTCCAGCTAATATGCGTGGTGACAGGAATACGCGTACCAGAGTTGGGCTCTTGATGAAAGTTCGCCAGCTATCGTTTTACTTAGAGCATCTCTAGGAGATCCCGTATTTGACCTTAATTAGAGCATCTCTAGCAGATCCCGTATTTGACCGACCCACAAACACGTTTGTAGTTTATGGAAAACGACCTTTGCGGGCTGACTCAGACGGCCGCACATGCAGATCCCTAAATTGACCCGTATAAAAGGATATTTGCGGAATATACTTTTTTATGGGTTGGCTTTTTGCGGGGTTTGATTGGGCACCGTCGTATCGACCATCAAACCAAAAACGCCTAATTCTCAAATTTGACATAGGTTTCCACAAATAAGTTCAAATTCATACAACATAACACAATTTACGCGCAAAAAAAGCTTCAGTTTAGTAGGACAAACGCAAAAAAGAGTCTCGCAAAAGTGACAACCACGTCCAGCATCATCTTGGTCGATCTTCACATCGCGCCATCAAGTCTATCTTGAAGTTCATCGCCACCACCGAATCCACTTCCGACGTTTGTTCCAACTCCCGCACCGAAATCATCGACATTGCCACCATATGGAGCAGAGAAAACATCTCCGGCACTGTAACACGCACTGGCCGACGCAACCATTCTCCTCTTCAAGATTTCTCTCCTTGCCATATCATGCCATTCTTTGGTGAGGTCGTCCATGTCATTGCGGTTCATTGTCATGATCTTGTTCTCTTCGGCGAGCAACTTGGACATGGCTTTGTTTTCAGCGGCACGTGCTCTTCTCTCCTCAATGGCCTCTTTACACAACCCCTCTTCCTTGAGCAATTGCCATTTTTCTTTCTTCTCCTTTGCCTTCTTCTCGGCCAACTATTTCTTGATCTTCAACGACTTCAACAACATCAACTCATTTGGTTGCATCATGAATTTGCCTTTCGAAGCTTCCATGTCTTTGTATTTATGTTGGGCAATTTTGTCCTACACAATTTGAACAAAGTGAAATAATGCAGTCATTCCATATGATGCAATATGACGATGCACAACTGGAACAAAGGCAAAACAAACTCATATAGTCGGATTCCACGGTTCCACTTGGAGGTGCATTGCGTACTTGCTCCAAGCAAGCTGCCCAACGGCTGCACATAAACTTGATCACCTCGCAACGCCCATGAAGCGACCGAAATGTGTGTGGAGTCATATTGGGGTACTTTACCATCATGCCGAAGTATTGATCTTCGATCCTTTGCCAATACCTCTTGGCGGTTTGAGAAGTACCCGTGCATGCATCAAGAGACACCGCACTCCATGCATTGATCAGAACTTGATCTTCCAAGATCGTGTAGTTCTTCAATCTCTGGCTTTTCCCAGTTTTTATTTGTGATTGCTCATACGCTACCTCATCGATCTCCTTCAATTCTTCCTCACAACCATGATCATCCACGCCATCCTCCGTTTCATTGTAGTCGAATGCGGCAAACAGGGCTTGATCGATGTCAACGACGTTGGTGTCCAACAAGTTCATGAATTCGGCAATTGCATTATTCGAACCACCGCTATACTGAATGACAACAAGTCACGAGCTATCGCAAAATGGCGAAAAGCAAAGAAAATTGCCATGATCGAAGACGCATACCTTCCGTCCATTTCGTCAAACACCTCGCTTGCGGGGGGAGCAGCACCGTTGAGCGGCATCGCCAGGGAACCTCTTTTCGGGGCGGAGGGAGTGGATGAAGGAGGCGGCTTCTTTGTGGCCGGAATCCTCTTCCTCTTGACGCCGGCGGCCTTGGCGATCTTCTCCGCCGCCGGGCGCCCGGAGCGCGGCCCTTCGCGGCGGGGGCAGCCGGATTCCCACCCTGCACGACCATGTTGCCCTGCCACTTGCGGGCAGGCGCGGCGGTACCTTGGGCGACGGCGGGGCCAACATGGCCGGCAACGAGATCCGCCCCGAGGGGATTGAGCGTGCGTGACCTCGACGGTGACGGGGGACAGCAGGGAGTCATCCATGGCGGTGAAGGACGACCAAGGAAGATGCACCGGAGCGTACGGTGGTGGGGCAATGGTGGCGGAGGATAGGAGGAGCGGGAACGGCCACGCGAAAATGTCCCTCTCGCCAAATCTCGCTGCGGATAGGGGCTGAGCTCGGGTCGTCCTCCTAACCCGTGAATCTAGAGGTCGGGGGAGATCTTTTGCCGCACCCCGCAAAAAAAATCGGGTCGGCCGCGAATGCGGTGTCTGATCGTGCAAGTTTCCCGCCCCGACCCACATTTTAGCGATTATTTTGCTGGTCGGGACGGGATGCGGGGTGTGCTAGAGATGCTCTTAGTTTTTACCTATCTTTTGAAAAAATAACTTCCAATTTTACTAACGCTGACATCAAATCAGCTAAGCTATATGTGTCCACGCCCTCTATTACACAATGCTCTCTAATTTTAGAGGCCTCACATTCAAATGTCTCCAATTTGAAATTGCCTCATCGATTTTGACCGAGTAAATAATTTCTTAAGGAGTTCTCTCATTCAATGCTTTTTGATTCACTATGCACCCTAATTTTAAAGGTTTCCCATTCAGGTATTCAATTTTGAATTTGGTTCATGACTTTGATCGGGTCAATAATTTTCAAATCAATTGGCAACAAATCCCGTGCACCCTCTCACCATCTAGAAAAAAGCATCAACGTGTGACACTGTAGCACCAACATAGTATATGCAACTACCAACACATAAAAATATGCTTCACGCAAGTATGTATTGATTAACAGATAATACAAAATCATATCATGAAAGGCCCACTGAAATACCGCATTATAAATAAAAAGAAAACACATTCCATCCTATCCCCTACTTGCCAAACCAAATACTGCCTCTCGGTTTTAAAATATAAGGTGTATTAAAAAAATTTAAAGTCAATTTCTTTAAATTTAAACTATCGACATCCACAACACTAAGTAAAGAAAGTATGAAAGTTCGTTTCATGATGAATCTAATTATACTGGTTTGATATTATGAATATTAATATATTTCTCTGTAAATTTGATCAAACTTAAAACGGCTTAGTTTTTAGAAAAATCAATACATCTTATATTTTGAAACAGAAAAAGTAAAAACAATTATGAAAACAAAACAACATCAACAACACAGCCCTTCTAGTCGTGGACCAACCAGTACGCCATGTCCACGAGTGCCAGAGCCCTCCCAGCTACCGAGATATTATTCACAGGCGATAGCATCTTGTCCATTGATGTACGCTTGCTTTTCCGCACATGGGCACCGCACCGCACATGTTGCGACGCAAGCTGCACCTTCACCCTGAGCTCTGCTATTTAAAGCGAGTGAACTATCCAGATGCGGCAAAGCAAGCTACAGAGTAAGAAGCCAGCACTAGCTTACAAGAGATTCTCATGGATTACCCGATGCAGGGGTGCAACCTAGGATTCCGGGAAGTAGATCCTCTAACATCAAGAAAAAAAGTTACCTAAGCTATAATTCTCTAACTTTTCTCTTTCACATCCATATGATTAAGGCTAAAATGACTTGAATTAATTTGCAAATTACAAATCTATTGTATACATTTACAAAAAATACATACAAACAAAATTATGATGCAATAAAATTAATTTTAAATTTATTTACATGAACAGTAACCACACACATAACCTGCTACAATAGATAATTACATTATTTGCTACAGTGCCTCTGACTTTTCTTCTTTGTTTTGCATTAGATTGCACTGTAGCTTAGGTGACTTTCCTCTTTAATCCACTTCCGGATTCCGGGCGGTTCATCCATGGTAGTGGTGGCAGTGGCATCTCTCCGTCTTGGCTTCTTAGGGTATCTCCAGCTGCGCACCAAGAAGGCCTCTCCAGACGTTTTTTTTGCGCCGGTGCCGAAAAATCGACCCAGTCGCGTCCTAGGAGCCTGATTTTCGTCGGTCTGGGCCGAAAACAGTGCCGGCGGACCCAGACCGAACCCGGCGCGCTGGGGGGCGCCCGGGGTCGCCGGGGCGAACTGTTTTGGCGCGAAACAGCCGCAGGCCCGCCGCGTCAGCGACACGACTCTCTTCCCGGCCCTTCGTCATCCTCATCGCCTCGTTTCCTGCGGCGAATCAATGCCAAAGCTGTCGCGCTGCCGCGCTGGTCAGCCTGCGCCATTGATGCCTCACGGGCGGCACCGTGAAGACTAGATGACGCGTGTCCCTCGCCCTCACTCGCTCGCCACGCGTACACACGGCGGCACGCGCACGGGCGGCGCCTCGGCCTATATAAGACGCGCCCCAGCGCACTCGGCGATCTCACACTCTCTCGCCGTCGTCGTTCCTCCTTCTCCTCTCTCTCGCCGTCTCCAGTTCATCACACCAATGGCCGAGCGCTTCCCAGGCGACGGCGCGGCGGCGAACGGCTTCGGCCGCCGCCATCTCCACGAGAACGAGGCTCGCCTCCTTTTCGAGGCCGAGTACCCGGTCCCGCCGGACATGCGGGTGCCCAAGGCGTGGAGGATCAGCGCCGGCGGCGTGCCGGTGCCCCTGGTACCCACCGGCACGGCGCGGCGTGCGGAGATCGCACGCATCTGCTCGTCCCTGCCGCGTGCGGCGAGGGAGGGGCCACGATACGTTCCGACAGCCCGCTCTGGGAGCCTTATTTCCGCCGCCGTCACGCCGAGCAACTTGAGGCCACCAACGGCGTCGTGCCCTCCGGCAGGCTCAACGCCACCGGCCGGCGTCGGTGGTGGGGCGTGCCCGGGCGCACGTTGGAGGCCGTCCTCGAGTACATCGAGGGCGGCAACACGCCGCACCTCGAGTACCCCGCTCCCCGTCCTTCTCACACCGCCGGGGAAGCTCCTGGACCCCGAGGCGCATGGAGACCGGGGGGTCCTCCTCGTCCGGCGGCTCTCCCTACCTCCACCTCCGCCACGTCAAGCCGGAGCCCCAGGACACGCCTGTCAGCGCGCGCACCCGCCGCTCCGGCGCCCGCATCAGCGACAACGCCTCCCCCACCGGCCGCTTCGTCCTCGTCGAGCCCAAGCCGGAGCCCGGCCTCCCCGCAGAGTACGAGGACATAGCCCGGCGCGGCTTCTTCGACGAGGACGCCCTGCGGTGGGCGCGGGACGACTACCTCCGTGGCGAGATGGTCCGGCAGCGCCGGGCCCTGGAGGAGATCGCCGCCCGCAAGCGTGGGCGCGAGGACGAGCACGACATCGTGGTCCTCGACAGCGACGACGCCCCCGGACTGTCCAACCCGCCGCGCCAACCGGGGGAGGGATGCAGCAAGGACGGCGGAGACGTAGGCGGGGGCGACGACGACGACGGCGGCAGCAGCGGTGACTACACGCGGTTCTACAGCCTCCTCGGCATGTAGAACCGCGTGGGTGGGCGGCAAGGCGGGCGGCGAGGAAGACGGCGGGGTAGCCTGCGATAGTTTTTCCTTTTTTGTAAAATATGTTTAAATTTGAACGAACTCGCCGATATTTGCATTAAATTTGAGTCGTGTTTGCGCCGTATTTGACTTTTTTAAAAAAACGTGGGCGCTGCGACTGGGGGGCATCACGCCTCCAGTGCGCGGTTTAGCGCCGGTGCGCCCTAGGGAGCGATTTTTTACCCCTCCTGAAAACCAACGGCTGGAGATGCCCTTACTCTTCGCCTCCGGCTCCGTCGTGACGGCCGCCCAACCGCGTCAACTGGGATGAGACCGGCGCCGCACATATCTACTCCGCCGACCTCCCCGGTAACTCTCGGCCCGCTCCTGCCGCTCCTCCCGGCACTATTTCTGTTTCTTAATTTTGGCCGTGACATCGACATGGGTGGTGTACGTTCGATTATTAGGCGTGAAGAAGGAGGAGATCAGGGTGGAGATTGAGGACGGGAGGTACCTCGTCATACGCACTGAGCTGGACGCTGGTGACGCGGAAGTCCACGGCCGCCGAGGCAGTTTCGCAAGGAAGTTCCGGCTGCCGGGGATGGTGAACACCGACGGCATCACGACCGACTACGCCCGCGGCGTACTGACCGTGACGGTGCCCAGGATGCACACCCGGGCCCAGCCCGTGGTCAATCTCATCGGGCTTGGTCCTGCCTGCGACCCCGTGGCCAGAGCAGCTTAAACTGATTTATTATTATATTGAAGTATATCTCTGACGGCTCAATAAGAACACTGCAGATATCAACAAGCCACCTAGCAATGCTGCAGCAATATTAATCAGGGTTGGAATCATTTGGGTTAAACGAAAGAATGTTAACAACAATTATTTTATTACATCGAAACTAGACAAGCGGTTGTTTCTCGACATTCGACACATGTTGCCTGCAGCAGGTCGAAATCCTCAAACCTTCCCACTCATCATTCCTGTTAGATAGAGGATATCACTGAGTATCTGCTCCTATAACGAATGACACCCGGCAAACCCGCGACATATCCCAGACCACCAAATATAACCTAAGACGCGGTTCTGCCTTTCTTTGACTTGTTCTTGTTTTCTTGTGTCCTCTTTTT
Source organism: Triticum urartu (assembly GCF_003073215.2). Lineage (NCBI taxonomy): Eukaryota > Viridiplantae > Streptophyta > Magnoliopsida > Poales > Poaceae > Triticum > Triticum urartu. The sequence continues at coordinate 218,607,002 of NC_053023.1, read as the reverse complement.
CTTCTCTCCTGGCGTAGTCCAGGCATAATCAGCAGGGATAACAAAGGGGTCTTGGATGTCCTCCACACGGTTGCTTGGACCTTGTGCTGTCGAGAAGTTCTGGCGGTAAGGAGCCTTGATCCACTGAACCCAGGAGCTTGAAGACGTCTGGGCTCCTGGGCTCTTGCAATTGTCAGGGCTGGAAGGAGGTGTGCTGAACTCTTCTAATGGCTGTAGCTCTTCAAACTTTGTGAATGTCACAAGAACCCTGATTGTGGGTACAACTGGAATGGCAACCTAAGACAAATAACGTGTTATTGAATTGCTTCATCAGATCCACATTAACCCAACAGTGGTAATTCAACAAAGAGCAAACATTAAAAATTAAGTATATCAAGAATGTTATCAAGGTTCACGTGTAACACGGACTATGATGGCCCAGAAAGTCCCAGGTTATGCATATGATCTGAAATGATCCAGAGCCAACATAGGATTCTTCACATGAGGCTGGCATGGATGGAAATGTTCCTATGAAAACTAGTACAGTACAAATGAATTCTAAGGAAAAATTCCTATGTATCGTAATCCTACAAATAATCAAACAACCGATGCAGGAAAAAATTCCTGAGGATTAGAATCCTCCAAAATTCCTTTAGGAATCCATTGAATCAAAGAGGCCCTCAGTTTGTGGAGATCAGAGGAACATATACAAAGATTAAGGATTGGATTAAGAGTCAAACATATTTCTATAATAAGCATTAAATCACAAGGAAAAAAGAATGCACCATTGGAATGCGTTTTCATGGATAACATCAAAGCATAAAGTTCTGCGCTGTTGTTAATTCAAAGTTTCAAACCGCTAAAGGATAAAACATTATCAGTTATTTGATCAACATATTCAAAAAGGGCTTCAAAATGAAACACAGACAAATAGAGCTAACAAAATGAAGGTGCGTGGTTTTCTTTTTCATGACAAAAAACATCTTAACTAAACACGCAGGTTATTGCAGACCGCATTTATCAGGAAAGGAAACAGACATCCACAAATTTGATCCTTAGACTTCTACTCCCTCTGTAAAGAAAAGTAGTGATCTAAACGCTCTTATATTTCTTTACTGAGGGAATGCATGGCAAACTACAGGTTGTGTAGCATATTATCAAGAAATAAAAAACAGAAGGGGTTGATAGAATATGTTATACAGCATAGATGCACTGAAGTCCAGAATCACGAGCTACTAGCAAACCAAGAAACAAATAAATCTGCAATTTATTAACATACAGCCTATTTGAATTGTTATGCATCTCACGTTCAGCCAGAAAAAGTTATGCCTCATACCGTTGTTATTTTTTTTCACAATACAGGCCAGAAGAGGAAAACAAATAGACGGATTTTTTTTTCAAAACTCATGCATAAAGCATCTCTTAGTATAAATTAAAGAGTTAGACAGATAGATATCATATATGGGGTGACACTCATTCAAATCATAGTTCAAAAAGGGCCTTGGCTCTAGGCAATAGCAAAACACCTAGCACTTAATTGCGCTTGATGTGTGCATAATTGCACTTAAGCATGCGCTTTGGTCAGAAAAGTGCAACGCGATGGCAAAACGCACATTTAATGCCTAGCGCATTTTTAAACTTTGATACAAATACCAAATAATCACATTTGTAGTAAAACTGCCAACAAGGACTAAATTTTATTTTCAAGTATCCACATGAATCTACAGAGCGGTGTCTTGTGTATGCCTAACCAATGATAAGGATACATAGGTGTACAGATATGTTAACTACGGTTACGATTCTCTAATAGTTTTGTAACAATTGGCAATGGAATTATATGATGATAAAATTTCTCTTAAGTGCCAAAAGTGGCATGGCATGAAATGTACATTTTGACAAATAATTAAATGTACAGTACTGTCAAACTCTCAAACAACCCACTGGATTAGTGTAGCTCCAGCAACCAAGAATAAACATTACATTTGCTAACTTTGCAGTGAAGACATTGCATCATGAAACATGGCTCTTACCTTGACTGGAAAAGTTCCTGGAGGCAGTTTTGTGGTGAGTAGATCCCTCAAACGACGGATTGCCTTCACCTTGTTTGCAAGAATATCAAGTAGTGGCAAGAGCTCCTCAGTCCTCAGAGGGAAATTAGGGGACAACCAAAGAACAGGCCTTAGACCTTTCTTATACTCACTTTCTTTGCTACTTTCTTTGCGCCTATGTCCATTCTCAGAAGTTGCAAGTTTACGACAGTCCTTTTCCTTGCCATTTCTGTTCTCATCCCTTCTCACTATATCCACTGAATGTCTTCCTGGTTTAGTTTGTACATTTGATGGAGATCCAAGGCGGAGGTCGCTAACCTTCTCATCTACACAGAGCGAACTTCTTGGAGGTGCCATCTTCTTTGTCATCTCTAGTTTACTAATGCCAGTTTGACCCCTCTTTCCCCAATTACTAAACCAACCTTTCTTATCATGCTTACTCTCCCCATTTCCAGAGATGCTCAAATCCTCAATTGGTATTTCCCTCTCCCTTGGCTCAAAGCAACTATGCCTAGGACCTACAAAGGTGTCGGACTGGCTGTCACCAACAGCATCTGAAGAATCCATCTTAAGCGCAGATTCCAGCTGCCTCTTCTCCTCGTCAGTCAGTACATCATCGAACCCCTCACTCTCAGTATCATTCTCATTGCAAGCTGAAAAGAATTCCTCATCCGTCATAGCACCAGGAACCCTCCTTGACTTAACACTCACCATAACATGGTGCATGTCATACACCTTAGCCTTCCACAAGCCAACAGCCTCTGTCCTCTCCTGCCGCCGCCATGTGACCTGTGGAAGCAGCACTGCTTGAGTGACATCTATCCCCGGACGGAAGATATTCGTCTGTGACATTGCGGTGACCTCCTGCTGGACCTCTGCCTCGGAGGCCGGCGCGCCAGCACCTTCAAGCGCGTTCATCACCTCCTTATCTTTGTGGTTAATCATGCACAAGGACCCTGGTGGCACCTTGCCGTCCTCCGAGCCCTCCCCAAGAAACAGAATAGTCTGGTCAGAGCGCTGGATCTTGAAGCCATCGAAGCCTGCAAGCGTCATGTCCGCACGGAGGTTGGCCCCGCGCTTCCAGACCCTGTAGGTATCCGAGGGCGCGATGCGGGAGATGAAGGGAATGACGGAGCTCTCGAAGTGGAATGTGATTTCCATGTAGAAGTCGCGCATCCGGCGCATGGCGGCGACAACACGGGGCAGGCGGCGGCACCATTTGGCCCAGGCGAGAGGCTGGTAGTGGCGCACGATGACGCGTGCGAGCGCCTCCTCACGCGCGCAGATAGCCTCCTGGAGCGCGCTCCAGCCATGCTCGTTCTGCAGGCTCCAGTCGGCCCCCGCCGCCATGAGCATCTCAGCTGCCGCCGCGTCGCCGAAGCGGACGGCGAGGTGGAGCGGGGTCTCGCGCCCAGGGACGTCACGCCGGTCGAGGATGGCCGAGACAGCCTCCGCTCGCACCTCCTCGGCGATGGAGTCCGCCTCCGTCCGGATCTCCTCGGGCTTCCGAGCCTGCGGGAGCGCGTCTAGCACGCGGCGAAGGGCAGCGTGGTCCTGCATCGCCACGGCGTGGTGCGCTGGGCTCTGCGCATACCTCGCCGCGTCAACGCCAGCCATCGCGCCGCGACCACCGGCGCAACTCCTGCGAATCCGGGGACCGAGCCTCGCCTCTCCGTAGCCCTATTGCCCTGATCTGTAACGCCACGCAAATAATTGAGTGCAACGGAAGGGGCGAGAAGCAAGCAAGAATCGATGGAAGGATCCCTTGCTTGCGCACCAGTTCCCCTCCAATCCCAATCTTGGGGCTCTCGCCTTGCCTATCTATCGGGCTCACTCCCTCGTGTCTTCTCTCTCTAGACTCAGCCTAGGACCGAGGGAAAGTATTCACATCTAGAAGGTGGGAGGGGGGATTGGGCTTGTGTGTTGGGCGGCGACGAACATTGGGAAACTCTCCCTATCATTTGATCGTGGCAATTTGTCGGACAGGCAGTTTATAGCCGGTACTTGACAACGAAGCTCAACCTCCGCATGCACTACAAAGCAAGAACGAATTAATCCGGTAGACATTGTTGAGTATATGTATTGTGTCCATATTTTGTATCGGGTATGTCTCTTAATTTTTTATATAGTTGAGATTTGATCCACTTTTGTACATCATATATACGTGTCTTATGCATAAAGAGCAATACATCGTGTAATTATATATGGTATCAGTTTTTAGGTTTTATCCATAGTCTTTCGCTGCCGCCGTCGCCGCGCGCCTTCTTCGCACCGCCGCCTTCCCTTCGCCACAGCCTGCGCACCCCCGCGCCGGCCGCCGCCCATCCGCATCGCGCGATCCGCCTGTCTGCGTCGCTCCACCCGCGTCACTAGCCGCCGCCAGCCCGCTTCGCTCGTCACTAGCCGCGTCAAACCCCGCAAGCCACAAGCCGCGTCGCCCGTTCCCGCACGTGTGTCGCCCGTTCCGCTTGCTAGCTGTCGCCAGCTCGCTTCTGCCATCCCGCAACGTCGCATCGCCCGTCGCTACCACGCCTTGCTACTACCTGCCTCGCCCAAAGCCATCACACCCGAGCCGCCGAGCCGTCCCACTCTCGCCATGTCATCCGTCACCTCCTCCGCATCAACCAACTCCAACACGTTCGACGACGCCAATCCTTCTGACGTCAACGACATCCGCAACCTCAACATCTTTGAGCGGGTGCCGGTTCGTCTCTCACAGGCGGACTCCTGCTACTACACGTTGATGAGGACATCAATACCATTGTTACACCCACTGCCCCTACTGCTATACATATTGGACCAATTACTAGAGCTCGCGCACGCCAATTGAATTACCGGGTACTTTCGTTTCTTGATAACGGTTGTAATGTTCACGAGAATATGATGCTGCCTAAATTGGATACATTTGTTTTGCTTATAAATGAAGGGCCTAGCTTGGACAAGAAAGATGAATCTTGGAGCAAGTTCAAGCATGAAGATGATGGCATGCGCAAGGGAAACAAGAATGGTGTTACAAGTGATGATTGTAGGACTTTGAAGCCATCATAATAAGTGCATAAAGCCATGAACGAAATATACAAGATGCCATTTCATAAATGTCGTCCAGAGGCTATTCTAGGTGCTGCTTCACCTTATTATTGGACCAGGCCCATGTAATTTCAAAATACTTGATTATAGGCTATTTTTAGAGTCCGTATGTGTGGGGAAATAATAGTTAGGGTTGGTTTCGGACCCCTCCCCAAGGGCCACAAAATCCCCCCCCTCTTCCTCCATATATACAGCCCTTAGGGCGTCGTTTAGACTTTGGGTTTCGTTTAGATTAAAAGTTCGCCATAGTTGCAACTTCGCGTACTTCATTTGTCTTCAACGACCAGACAAAGGCGTCACAGGACCCCACCTTCATTAATAAAGCTTTCCTCTTATATTCGCAATATCCAGATTGCAAACTCAGTTTCTTACTTGTTCTTCGTTTTCTCGCAGGAAACAGACCCTCATGGTCAGGTTGATCATGCTCTGGCGTGGTCAATAACCCCTCGAAAGTTGGTTTAGCGATTGCTAATGCACGACGTCTCGCACGTTCGTAGTCGGACCTTCAAGGTCGACTCCCACAAAAAACGATAGCCACCATCTCATCGAAACATCGGAACACCTTCGCCTCTATCAAGTGGTATCAGATTTTCAGGTTGCTCGGTGAGATTTTATAGTTTTTACGTAGTTTAGATCAAGTCTGTTCTTCATACCTACAGTCCACGAAAAAGCCAAAAAAATTAAGGTTAGTTCATCATATCGGAACCAATCTGAGCCTTTGCATAATCTTTTTAGGGTTTTGCATTGTTTAATTTGCGGTTGCATCGTCGTGTCTAGTTGCTCGTCTTAGTATCTAGTCCTTCCGCCGGTTCCGCCTCGCGCAGCTGCCTCCAGCCAGCTGCGACTCTGGGTCAACCTCCCGCATGTCGACTCCGCCCCGCGCTCCGCGCCTCCCGCGCTCGGCCGGGTCGCCGAGCGCCCGCTGGCCGGCTGTTCCGGGTCACCTCCCCGCGCCCGACCCAGGCGGCTCCGGGTGTGTAGCGACCCGACCTCAAATGGTCAAGTCTCTGTGTTTAATGTCATCCCTGGATCGGTAATGCTGACACACACAGTACTCGAAGGATTTATAACAGAGTAGCAATCACACACTTATTACATCGAATGTCTCAAAAAAGAACTTATTACAATAATATGGCTTAAGGCCATCTAAATAAGATAACAGCGGAAGGCTTGGAAGATAAAGTGAGTCCATCAACTCCAAGGGCATAGCTGAGTGCACGACAAACGACCTAGCACACCTTACTCCTCGTCTGAAAAGTCTGCAACATGATATTTTGCAGCCCGAAACGGGCCAGCACAAGAAATATGCTGGCAATGTAACACAGTAGAGCAATGAACAGATAATGGATATCACTATATGCATATTTGGCTGGTGGAGGCTCTATGGTTACAATGTTTTTGCGAAAAGCCAATTTTTTCCTACTACAAAGGAATATATTTTATTTAACTATCATGGTAGTTGAAACATTGAGAATGGTACCCCCATCTCAATCCCAATTAAAAATAATTATCAACCCAACAGATTAATTTAGAGTGATGAGATCCATATGATAATCCAGGAACCAGATACTCAAGATGTCCATAACCGGGGACACGACTAATCATGATTAGTTTGTACACTCTGCAGAGGTTTGCGCACTTTTCCCCACAAGACTCGATCTCCTCCGTTGGATTTCTCGCACTACATGGTGTTTGAGAAACGGATGACTGAGACACAGTCTTTCAGAAGCATTAACTCTAACCCCGGTTAGACAGTACCAACCTACATCCTCTACATCTGCTAGCCTACCACTGGAAGAGGTCATGCAACCTACTCAACTATGCTAGAGCCCATAATAGCTTGTAGCTGCACACGGAAGTTTCTAGTATGAAAAATCTTACGATCCGTTTGAGCCTGGGCGATGGACCATAGGAGGATCACACGGTATAACCCCGAGATCTCCTAAGACAACACTGGTATATCCCCAGGTGCCCAAACCAACAATCCACCCAGATGTGTATTAAAGTTGCCACCTTAAGTTGAACCTTAAATTAGACACTCACATCTATCATGAATACACTCAAACCCAATCCACGTCTACGAGCATAGCATGGCAATTTAAGCATAAGGTAGAAGTAACTCCCAAGAGTTTGATAATAAAACAAGTAATAGGTTCTACCTCATCATCTACTTCCCAATACCCACATGTTAATCACAACCTAATTATGCAATGTTTAAGGATGGAAACTAATGCATAAAAACTGGGTATGAAAAAAGTATGATCAATGTGTTACTTACCTTGCTGGCGTTCTGCAAGTCCTAGAGACTCGTAGTAGCACGCTTCGCACTTCGAGAATTCTATCGCAATAAACAATAGCATACATAAGCAATCAAGCAAAGATGCATGGGTAAAAGTCAAATAAGAATATCGAATCTGAAAACTCAACTGAAGAGATTTGATTTGCAAAAAGAATCAAATCAAACAGAGCAACGAAACTCAAACTATGAAAGAAACAAGATCTGTTTGCTAATCTGGACTAAAGTCAAATTTTACAGTACCAAAATCTTGTTCAAGTTGGTTAAACAGAAAGAGAGCTTCGAGACGAAGATCTAGGCACTTGTATCACCCGATTTGGATAACCGAGCAAAAAGATAAACTAAAACGAAGATCAGGGCAGAAATCAGGATCGAAAATAATCGCGGAAAAACCCTGGAAAATAAACCGAGACGAACAGGCTAACGAACGAACGTTCACTGTCTGTGGTTAACTGACGAACAGTGTTCGTTAAAATGAACGTACGGACAAATGTCCGCTATTTAACTAAACCGAAGGAAAACCGAACAAAACTGATCTAAATAAAAAAATCTAGATCTAGGGTTTTGAAAAAACCCGGCGGTTTTTCCCGAGAAAAACCGGACGGCGGCGGCTACCTCAGCGGCGGCGGCGGAGCACGACGCTAGGGTTAGGGTGCGAGGTGGCGGCTTGGGCCTCGGGGTCGCGGGCTAGCGGCTTATAAAGCCTCGGCCGGAGGACGTCGGCTCGGGCACGGCCCGGTTAGGTCGGTGCATTTTTTAAATATATCCTAACGCAGAAAAACAAATAAAAGAAATACTAAACGGAGTCCAAAAATCCTGAAATAAATTTTCATGGTCCTCTAATAATATTCTGGACAAAGTAAACATTTATTTGGGCCTCTAATGCAATTTTGAGAAATGCATAATTTTTTCCTAATTAAAATAAAATAGCAACAAAAGTCCAAAAGAAATATTTATTGGATTTTAATATTTTTACTCCAATATTCCCTTTATTTTGGAGAAGTCATATTATCTCTTTTCATATATTTTAATATGAAATAGTTTTTGGAGAAAAAAATAAACCCAAAGTGATCCTTGTTTCGATATTTGATAAAACTCAAATATGAAAAACATGAAATCCACAACTCTCTCCGTGGGTCCTTGAGTTGCTTAGAATTCCGAGGATCGCAAAGCAAAAATGCAGTAAAATATGATATGCATGAATGATCTATGTATAACATTCCAAATTGAAAATTTGGGATGTTACAAACCTACCCCCCTTAAGATGAATCTCGCCCTCGAGATTCGGGTTGGCTAGAAAATGGGTGTGGGTGGTCTTTGCGTAAATCGTCCTCTTGTTCCCAGGTAGCTTCATCCTCGGTATGGTGGCTCCACTGAACTTTGCAAAACTTGATAACCTTGCTGAGTGTAACTCGGCTGGCAAACTCGAGAATCTTAACTGGTTTCTCCTCATAGGTCAGATCACTGTCCAACTAAATTGCTTCCAGGGGCACTGTATCTCTCAGAGGGATATCGACCATCTCTGCATGGCACTTCTTCATCTAGGAAACGTGAAAAACATCATGAACTCCTAACAGTCCCTCGGGTAACTCCAACTTGTATGCAACCTCTCCCACACGTTCCAAAACACGGTACGGTCCTACAAATCTCGGGTCTAACTTTCCCTAAACTCCAAAACGCTTAACTCCCCGGAGCAGTGACACACGAAGATATGCTCTGTCTCCAATTTCATAGACTACCTCCTTGCGTTTTGAGTCTGCATAGCTCTTCTGTCTGGACTGAGCTACCTTTAGTCTATCTCGAATTAGTTCAACCTTCTCTTCGGACTCCTTGATCAAATCTGGTCCAAACAACTAGCGGTCTCCAACTTCATCCCACATCAATGGTGTTCGACATCTTCTTCCATACAGGGCTTCGAACGGTGCCATCTTCAAACTGACCTGGTAGTTGTTGTTGTATGAGAACTCCGCATAAGGCAAATTATCATCCCAACTAGATCCATAATCTAGCACACAAGCTCTCAACATGTCCTCCAAAATCTGATTAACTCTCTCAGTCTGTCCATCTGTCTGCGGATGAAAGGCTCTACTAAACTCTAGCCTGGTTCCCAAAGTCTGGTGCAGCTCGTGCCAAAACTTTGAAGTAAACTGTGTTCGTCTATCTGATACGATGGTCCTCAGAACTCCGTGCAGACATACGATCTTGGTCATATATATCTTGGCCAACTTCGCACTGGTATAGGTGGTTTTCACTAGGATAAAGTGAGCTACTTTGGTCAAGCGATCCACTACTATTCAGATAGAATCATATTCCGATCGGGTCCTGGGTAATCCGGTGATAAAATCCATGCCAAGCTTGTCCCACTTCTGTTCGGGTATCGGCATAGGCTGCAGTAATCCTGCTGGCTTCTGATGTTCTGCCTTCACTCTTTGACATTCATCACATATGGCTACATACTCGGCAATATCCTTCTTCATTCCAGTCCACCAGAAATGCTCCTTCAAATCCAAATACATCTTGGTGTTTCCGGGGTGTATCGAGTATGGCGAGTCATGAGCTTCCTGTAGTATCAACTTCCTGATGTCGGCATTATTGGGCACATAAACACGGTCCTCAAACCACAAGGTGTCGTGCTCATCTTCACGAAAACCTTTGGCTTTTCCTTTGCTCATTTTCTCCTTTATTTCAGCTATTTCTTTGTCATCCTTCTGTACTTCTCGAAATAATGTTGACTGAACTTCCATCGTCGCAACAAAACCTCTAGGAACAATCTCCAAACGAAGTCCCCTGAGATCCTCTGCTAACCCCTTTGGCAATTCCCCGCTTACGAGGGTATTTATATAACTCTTTCGGCTCAAAGCGTCTGCTACGACATTGGCCTTGCCTGGATGATAATGCAACTTCATATCATAATCCTTTATGAGCTCCAACCATCTCCTATGCCTGAGGTTCAGCTCCTTCTGTGTGAAAATGTACTTCAAACTCTTATGACCCGTGTACACATCACAATGGTTTCCAATAGGAAAGTGTCTCCAGGTCTTGAGTGCATGCACTACAGCTGCTAACTCTAAATCATGCGTGGCGTAATTCAACTCATGCGGTCGAAGTTGTCATGAGGCATATGAAACAACTCTTCCGTCCTGCATTAGTACTCCTCCAAGTCCTAAGCGAGAGGCGTCGCAATACACTTGGAAATCCTTGCGTATATCTGGCAGAATCAGCACTGGGGCTGTGGTTAGACGTTTCTTCAACTCCTGGAAACTTGCTTCACATTCTTCAGTCTAATGGAACTTGGTGTCCTTCTTCAACAACGTCGTCCTGGGCTTCGCAATCTTAGAAAAATTCTCAATGAATCTCTGGTAATATCCCGCGAGTCCGAGAAAACTGCGGATCTCTCCAACCGAGGTGGGTGCCAACTATTCAGTGACTGACTTAACCTTGGTGGGGTCTACTACTATCCCTTCTCATGATATAACATGTCCAAGGAATCCAACTTCCTTCAACCAAAATTCACATTTGCTGAATTTAGTGTATAGCTGATGTTCCCTGAGCTTCTCGAGAACTAAACGCAAATGTTCCATGTGCTCCTCTTCATTCTTCGAGTACACCAAAATGTCATCAATGAACACCACACCGAACTTACCCAAGAACTACATGAACACCTTATTCATCATACTCATGAAATAGGCAGGGGCATTAGTCAATCCAAATGACATAACCATATACTCATAAAGCCCGTACCTTGTGGTGAAAGCTATTTTTGGTATATCCTTTTCTCGAATCTTCAACTGATGGTATCTTGATCAAAGATTGATCTTGGAAAAGACTTTAGCTCCTTGTAGCTGGTCAAACAAATCATTGATCATCGGCAGCGGGTACTTGTTCTTGATCGTTACTTCATTCAATGCCCAATAATCAACAACCATTCTCAGAGACTTATCCTTCTTCTCAACCAAGAGCATTGGGGCTCCCCATGGTGACGAACTTCGTTGAATGTAACCTTTCTCCAACAACTCATTAATCTGCTTCTTGATCTCCTCTAGATCATTTGCGGGCGTCCGGTATGGTCTCTTTGATATTGGTCCGGTGCCTGGCAACAACTCTATCAAAAACTCAATGTCTCGATCCGGCGGCATGCCTGGTAATTCTTCTGGAAATACGTACGGGTAATCCTTCACTACAGACACTTCCTCCTGAACAACTCTCGTGAGGGAATTTACTTGGGGTCCTCCTTGGTACATGCTTGGATACATACTTAATCCTTTTTCCCTCTGGGGTAGTGAGCAGAATTGACTTGCTAACGCAATCAATGTTTCCTCCATACTTCGATAGCCAATCCATTCCCAATATCACATCCAATCCTTGGGATTTCAAAATTATTAGGTCTAAGGGGAAAACATGGCTGCCAATGGTTAAGGGTAACCGGTCGCACCAACGGCTAGCCATATACTCTGCACCGGGTGAGCTCACTAACAAGGGTGTCCTAAGGGCTAAGGTGGGTAACTTGAACTTGTCCACAAATCCCCTTGAAATGTATGAATGCGATGCACCAGTATCAAAAAGAACAAGAGCAGTAAATGACTTAACCAAAAACTTATCGATAACTGCATATGGCTGCTCTTCAACCTCCTCCATGTTTATGTGGTTCACTTGTCCCATGTTGAAAGAGTTGGGCTTCATCCCAGAGATTCCATTTCCATTGTCATTCTTCAACTCTGGACAATCATTGGTGTAGTGTCCAGTCTTCCCGCACTTGAAACAGGTAATGTGACTCTGGTCCTTCTTGGCGGGTGTGGCTGGGTTAGAGCGGTTCTGATTGCTGCCTGCTCCATTCCCGTTCCCATTCTTGGGGCCACTGTGGTTATGTGAACTTCCTCCATTATGGGTATGGCCTCCATGGTTATGGGTATATCCTCCCGAGTTCTGGGTGAAACGGGGCTTCTGCTGAGCTCCAGAATTGTACTTCCCTTGTCCATACTTCCTCTTGCGGCTCTCAATCTACTGCTGCTTCCCTTCAATCATAAGAGCCTTATCTACCAACTCCTGGTAGTTGTTAAATGTTGCCACCATTAACTGCATGCTCATCTCATCATTCAACCCTTCCATAAACTTCTCCTGCTTCGCGGCATCTGAGGCCACATCATCAGGGGCATAGCGAGATAACTTACTAAACTCATCTACGTACTGAGCCACAGTACGGTTCCCCTGGCGTAAGTTCCGAAACTCACGCTACTTCATGCTCATAGCTCCAGTTGAGACATGGGCTGTGCGGAACGCTTGCTGAAACTGCTCTCAAGTGACATTGGCTATAGGAAAAGTAGCTGTGTAATTTTCCCACCATGCGGCTGCGGATCCATCCAATTGGTGTGTGGCAAAATGCACCTTCTCAGCATCTGTGCAACCGGCAGTGGTTAACTCCCTTCCAATCATGAGTAGCTAGTCATCTGCAACTATGGGCTCAGTGCTACTGGAAAACACCGACGGCTGTAACCTTAGAAAACGGGCTAAGTTGTCAACTGGAGGTGGTGGCGGTGGGTTGTTGTTATTGTTGTTGTTGTTGCCCTGATTCTGAACTAGTAACTGCATCAGTGTATTCTGTTGCTGGATCAACTAGGTGAGCTCCGGTGGGAAGGCAAATCCGGGGTCACGTCTCGGAGGCATCTGATGGGTTTAGAGGGGAGAGATTAGAATAGAAAGAGGTCTAAGGAGAAAGCACTACCCATATGCACATGAGACAAACACAATCATATCACACCAAATCAGTATCAAGCAAGGGCACACAATCGATCTAACTATCGTTACAGTGCTCGGACTGCTAATATATACATGGGGGGAATACTACTAATTATATGGTGGTCATCTAGAAATTTTGATCGGTGGAAGACTCCATGATATCCGCTTCATCTTTGTCTTCATTGTCATCATCACTACCATCGGGGTCAGAGTCGGTGTCGTCGATGATGATGTAGTCTTCAGAACGAATCTTCTTGGGTTCGTCATCTTCTCCTCCTGGCGCAGGGTCTCCCATAAAAACTCCTAGCTTCCTCACCAGGTCGTCATTCATCTCCACTAGTACCATCATTTCCTCCTCATATCCATCGTGTGTAGACTTGAGTTCCTCTTCTAGCTCTGTGATACTGGTCATCGCCTTCTTCAAATCTATCATGCTTGCGCACATCTAGTTCTCCTGGCGACGAATGTGATGATTTAACTCCTGGATGAAGGCTGCAATGGACCTGTCCTTCCTGGTGCTGATCATCTCCCATTGCTCATCTCTGTGCCCACATATCTGGTAGATAGTGTCTTTAAGCTCCTTTTGATAAACTTCGCCGATGCGTCCCATGGCGATGTGGGCTGCCATGCTCTTTCCTAGACTACAGGTTGGTGCATCAAAGGAAAATTCTATGGGCTCAGTGACTGGCGTGAATGTCCTTCCTGGAACTTGAACTCGAATCATCCAACCTTCCTCTTCTGGTAGTGTGGCGGTGTAGGTCCCGGTGAAGCTTGGTATTCCAATGTTCAGGTACCTAATGACTTCCTTCAAGTGTCGTTCAAAAGGTGTGCCTTTGTCCGACTGTGTAAACTTGTTCCTTGAGTCCGCCATCCTAAAGAGTAGAAAATGGAGAGGAGTCAGAAATGAGTAGAGAGGAGTGACCTATGGCTCATATTAGTGGTTGTGTCCTACATTCAGCGCGTGCTCTGATACCTTCTTGTAGCGACCCAACCTCAGATGGTCAAGTCTCTGTGTTCAGTGTCATCCCTGGATCGGTAATGCTGACACACATAGTACTCGAAGGATTTATAACAGAGTAGCAATCACACACTTATTACATCAAATGTCTCAAAAGAGAACTTATTACAATAATATGGCTTAAGGCCATCTAAATAAGATAACAACAGAAGGCTTGGAAGATAAAGTGAGTCCATCAACTCCAACGGCATAGCTGAGTGCACGACAAATGACCTAACACACCTTACTCCTCGTCTGAAAAGTCTGCAACATGATATGTTGCAGCCCGAAACGGGCCAGCACATGGAATATGCTGGCAATGTAACACAGTAGAGCAATGAATAGATAATGGCTATCACTATATGCATATTTGGCTGGTGGAGGCTCTATGGTTACAATGTTTTTGCGAAAAGCCAATTTTTCCCTACTACAAAGGAATATATTTTATTTAACTATCAGGTAGTTGAAACATTGAGAATGGTACCCCCATCTCAATCCCAATTTAAAATAATTATGAACCCAACAGATTAATTTAGAGTGATGAGATCCATATGATAATCCAAGAACCAGATACTCAAGATGTCCATAACCGGGGACATGGCTAATCATGATTAGTTTGTACACTCTACAGAGGTTTGCGCACTTTTCGCCATAAGACTCTATCTCCTTCGTTGGATTTCTCGCACTACATGGTGTTTGAGAAATGGATGACCGAGACACAGTCTTTCAGAAGTATTAACTCTAACCCCGGGTAGACAGTACCAACCTACATCCCCTACATCTGCTAGCCTACCAGTGGAAGAGGTCATGCAACCTACTCAACTATGCTAGAGCCCATAATAGCTTGTGGCTACACATGGAAGTTTCTAGTATGAAAAATCTTACGATCCCTTTGAGCTTGGGTGGCGGACCATAGGAGGATCACACGGTATAACCCCGGGATCTCCTAGGACAACACTGGTATATCCCCAGGTGACCAAACCAACAATCCACCCAGATGTGTATTAAAGTTGCCACCTTAAGTAGAACCTTAAATTAAACACTCACATCAGTCATGAATACACTCAAACCCAATCCACGTCTACGAGCATAGCATGACAATTTAAGCATAACGTAGAAGTAACTCTCAAGGGTTTGATAATAAAACAAGTAATAGGTTCTACCTCATCATCTACTTCCCAATACCCACATGTTAATCACAACCTAATCATGCAATGTGTGAGGATGGAAATGAATGCATAAAAACTGTGTATGAAAAGAGTATGATCAATGTGTTACTTGCCTTGCTGACGTTTTGCAAATCCTAGAGACTCGTAGTAGCACGCTTTGCACTTCGGGAATTCTATTGCAACAGAAAATAGCATACATAAGCAATCAAGCAAAGATGCACGGGTAAAACTCAAATAAGAAGATCGAATCTGAAAACTCAACTGAAGAGATTCGATTTGCAAAAAGAATCAAATCAAACGGAGCAATGAAACTGAAACTACGAAAGAAACAAGACCCGTTTGCTAATCTAGACTAAAGTCAAATTTTACAGTACCAAAATCTTGTTCAAGTTGGTTAAACAGAAATAGGGCGTCGAGATGAAGATCTAGACGCTTGTTTCACCCGATTTGGATAACCGAGCGAAAAGATAAACTAAAACAAAGATCAGGGCAGAAATCGGGATCGAAAATAATAGCGGAAAAGCCCTGGAAAATAAAATGAGACGAACAAGCTAACGAACGAACGTTCGCTGTCTGTGGTTAACTAATGAACAGTGTTCGTTAAAACAAACATACGGACAAACGCCCGCTATTTAACTAAACCGAAGAAAAACGAACAAAACCGATCTAAATAAAAAAAAATCTAGATCTAGGGTTTTGAAAAAAACAGGCGGTTTTTCCCGAGAAAAACCGGACGGCGGCGGCGGAGGCTATCTTGGCGGCGGGGTCGGCGGCGGCGGGGCGACGGGGCAGCGATGGCGGACGGCGCCGGTGGCGCGACGGTGGCAGAGCGCGACGCTAGGGTTAAGGCGCGGGGCGGCGGCTTGGGCCTCGGGGTCGCGAGCTGGCGGCTTATAAAGCCCCGGCCGGAGGACTCCGGCTCGGGCACGGCCCGGTTAGGTCGGTGCATTTTTTAAATATATCCTGATGCGGAAAAACAAATAAAAGAAATACTAAACGGAGTCCAAAAATCTTGAAATAAATTTTCACGGTCCTCTAATAATATTACGGACAAAGTGAACATTTATTTGGGCCTCTAATGCAATTTTGAAAAATGCATAATTTTTTTTCCTAATTCAAATAAAATAGCAACAAAAGTCCAAAAGAAATATTTATTTGATTATAATATTTTTCCTCCAATATTCCCTTTATTTTAGAGAAGTCATATTATCTCCTCTCATATATTTTAATATGAAATATTTTTTGGAGAAAAAAAATTAATCCCAAAGTGATCCTTGTTTCGATATTTGATAAAAGTCAAATATGAAAAACATGAAATCCCCAACTCTCTCCGTGGATCCTTGAGTTGCTTAGAATTTTTGAGGATCGCAAAACAAAAATGCAGTAAAATATGATATGCGTGAATGATCTATGTATAACATTCCAAATTGAAAATTTGGGATGTTACAGGGTGGCCGGGTCGCCGCCACCGCTCCTCCCGGCTCTGCCACTCGACCCCGCCTTGTTGGCTACAGCTCTCGCCGCGAGCGCCTGCCAGCTCGCACTACAGCCGGGTGCCCGCCTGCCGCTCCAATAGCCCATGCCGGGTGGTAAAAAAGAGAAAAGTCAAAGGCGCCGACTTGTTCAAAAAAAGAGATAAATGCGAGACAGTTGCTCGTTCCTAGAGAGTTCGGCTGTCCAGCGGGCTGAAAAAGAAATGTGCGTCCGGCTGCCCATAGCCGAACAAAGAGAAGAAGAAAAAAGCATCAACTTCAACAAAGAAGACAGAGTAGTTGCCGGGAGATCCAACCCGACTGCTCAGTAGTCGGCCCAAATCTCGGGGGCTACACCCAGCGGATGTGCTGACGCGCCCCCGCGAGGAAGAAGACAAAGTAGTTGCCGGGAGATCCAGCCCGACTGCTCAGAAGTCGGCCGGAATCTCGGGGGCTACACCTAGTGGGTGCGCTGGCGCGCCCCCACAGAAGATTCTAAGAAACAAAAACAAGAGACAAAGGAAGAGTTTTGTTCGGCTGCTAGCAGCCGGCAGAAGAGAAGAAAAAAGAAAATGGGCACTGCCAGACGCCTCACTGCCTGGCCGGCTATGCCAAGCCGACTTGGCCGCGTCCCGCTCACCCCCTAGCCGGTCAAGCCCGACTGGCTGGACCCTCCTCGAGCGCCCGGAGGCTCGAGGGCTACACCCAGCGGGTGCGCCGGCATGCTCCGCGAGCGCCGAGCCGCGCCGGCTGTCTTCGGCAAACTTTGCCTCGCCTACACGAAAATCAATGTGAGCTCCTCACGCGCATATTTTTGCACCATGAAAGCACGGATAACCTCGAGCGATGCTCGGGGGCTATCTCCGCATTTTATTACAGTTGCATCACTGTTCGCCCCGACCCCAGCCAGAGTTGGCCCGGGGGCTGGCCGTTTGGCTTGAAATGTTCCTTCCCACAGATGGCTTAGTAGCGTGCGCGGTACCAAAGGCTCATTCTTAGTCACAGATCACAGAGCGGCTGTCTGGCTAGCAAGAGCGAATGCTGGAGGCCATCCATGCGAAAAACGTCTCGGGAGAAAAACGTCTCGGCGCGACCTGGCCATTTGCTTTATGAGTATCTGCTCGGTCGAATCTGCTCCCAGAGTCTAAGTACTGTACACTCCACTTCGCGGCCCACTCTCAGCCACAGACCGCAGAGCGGCTGTCCGACAAGCGAGAGCACAAGCCAAAGAGTGGAGGGAACACAAAAAAGATTGAAGGGGGCTCGGACGAAATCAAGTCATCACCCTCTGCATAAAACATGCAATGCTAAAAGCAATCATTTGATATATCTGTGTGGACTAACTTTGTCTTTTGCATGGTCATTTCCGTGGGGAACCCCCCCTCTTCGCTCGAAGGCTACACCTAGCGGGTGCGCTTGCGCGCCCCCGCCGGAAGCAAGTCGCGCCGGCTGCATCGACATCTTCTACATCAACACCCGCCAAGAAACCTCCGCCCAACTTTGCCAAGTTGTCCAGAGGCTCAGGGGCTACTGTTGGGGTAATTGACCAAGGGTACCCCAAAGATGGCAAGACAATATTTCAAGACATCGGGGCTAGAAAATCCCCTCAATCCGACTGCTCAGGCCGCCCAGGCGGCCCCCTGTCCGACTGCCCGGGCCGACTCGCCACCCGGCCTGCTCCCTATCCGGCTGCCCTAGCCAGCCGGCTGTCGACTGCGCCAACCAACGGGCTGCCCGAAGTCAACTGCCAACACCGACAAGACGGCCGTACCTGGCACTATTGACGAACAGTAGTGACGACATCATCTACAATGTATCTGTCCCTGGGCACTGTTTTATAAAGTGCACCAGGGACAAGGAGGCATGCCGTAACACCCACGATGCGGCTATATCTCCCACGTGTCGGAGCACGACTTAGAGGCATAGCCGCATAGTAGGCATGTCGCAAGAGGGGTAATCTTTACACATCCCATGTACTGAATAAGAAAGGAATAAATAGTTGGCTTACAATCTCCACTTCACATAATACATAAATATAGCATTACATCATCCAGATACAATCAAGGTCCGACTACGGAACAAATAAAGAAAGACAACCCCAAATGCATAGATCCCCGATCGCCCCAACTGGCCTCCACTACCGATCGAAAGGAAACGAAACAACACAACGAACACAATCTTCATCGAGCTCCCACTTGAGCTCAGTTGCGTCATCTGCACAGGCATCATCGGCACCTGAAACTGTTTGGAAGCATCTGTGAGCCATGAGGACTCAGCAATCTCACACCCTCGTGATCAAGACTATATAAGCTTATGCGTAGGAAAAGGTAGTGAGGTGGAGCTGCAGCAAGCACTAACATATATGGTGGCTAACTTACGCAAATGAGAGCGAGAAGAGAAGCAAAGCACGGTCGTGAACTAGAAGTGATCAAGAAGTGATCCTGAAACTACTTACATTCAAACATAACACAAGAACCATGTTCACTTCCCGGACTCTACCGAGAAGAGACCATCATGGCTACACACGTGGTTGATGCATTTTAATTAAGTTAAGTGTCAAGTTCTCTACAACCGGACATTAACAAATTCCCATCTGCCCATAACCGCGGGCACGGCTTTTGAAAGTTGAAAACCCTGCAGGGGTGTCCCAACTTAGCCCATCACAAGCTCTTACGGTCAATGAAGGATATTCCTTCTCCTAGGAAGACCCGATCAGACTCGGAATCCCGGTTACAAGACATTTCGACAATGGTAAAACAAGACCAGCAAAGCCGCCCGATGTGCCGACAAATCCCGATAGGAGTCGCACGTATCTCATTCTCAGGGCACACCGGATAGGTCAAGCTACGAGTAAAACCAACCCTCGAGTTGCCCCGAGGTGGCCCCGCAGGCTGCCCGGTTTGGACCAACACTTAGACAAGCACTGGCCCGAGGGGGGGGGGGTTAAAATAAAGATGACCCTTGGGTTGGCCGACCCAAGGGAAGGGTAATAGGTTGTTAGGAAAATGTAAAACCAAGGTTGGGCATTGCTGGAGGATTTTTATTCAAAGCAAACTGTCAAGGGGTTCACATAACACCCAACTGCGTAAGGAACGCAAAATCAAGGAACATAACACCGGTATGACTGAAACTAGGGCGGCAAGAGTGGATCAAAACACCAGGCATAAGGCCAAGCCTTCCACCCTTTACCAAGTATATAGATGCATTAATTAAAATAAGAGATATTGTGATATCCCAACAATAACCATGTTCCAACATGGAACAAACTCCATCTTCACCTGCAACAAGCAATGCTATAAGAGGGGCTGAGCAAAGCGGTAACATAGCCAAACAACAGTTTGCTAGGAAAGGTCGGTTAGAGGCTATAACATGGCAAAATGGGAGGCATGATAAAGCAAGTGGTAGGTATCGCGGCATAGCAATAGAGCGAGCAACTAGGAAGCAAAGATAGAAGTGATTTCAAGGATATGGTCATCTTGCCTGCAAAGTTCTCCAAGCTGACGAAAAATGGATCCTCGTGAGCGTACTCAACGGGTTCCTCGATCACGTAATCGTTTCCCGGCTCTACCCAAGGCAAGAGCACAAGCAAAGGAAACAACAATCAACCACGGTGCAATGCACAAGCAACATGATGCAAAATATGGCATGATATGCAGGATGTGATATGCAATGCATATGCAAGCTCCGGAAGGAAAAGATTGATCAAGGCATGAAGTTGGCAAACCAAGTGTGCCTCTGGAAAGATGAGTTGATTTCGGTCGAAATTGATATGAAGATCACCGGAATCGGATGCACGGTTTGCAAATGGCAAGCAAAACAATAATGGCACAATTCTGCGATTAACAACACGATGCCATCTAGAATGCAACAAGAAACTAAGCTACTGCACTCCAACAAATCAACAAAGCATATGGAAGTCATCTACTCAAGATGCTTGACAAAAGAAGAACACTGAGATACGGCTAAATCAGACAAGAGCAGGTTCAAACAAGCATGGCAAAAGTGCAAAAGATACTAGCTTCGCAGACTTAGTGAAAATAACAACATGCCAGGAATTAACATCAGGAAGCAAAGTTTACAGCAAGATATCAACATGCTACAGGGTCATATCATAGCAAACAAAGGCATGGCGTAAATATACTCAAAGCATATAGCAAAAGTCCCTTACTGACCATAAGCCAAAAAGGATCATAAGATATGATGGCACCCATGTAAACATAGCAAGTTTCATTAATAGATTCAGACTTAGCAGAAAAATAGGACATGGCATAAACAGTATTATGAAGGCACGTTTGCGAGCTCGATGCACTCAACACAAGGCATTGCATGACAAACTAAGCATACTCCCAGCAAGAAGACAAGTTCATGAAGCTAACCAAAGCAAGAACAAACTTATAGCATGCATGGATCAACTACAACAACCTTGGCAAAATTGATTAACACGTAAACAATCTGCCAGGAACATTTTATAGCAAAAGTAGAGCAAGATTGAGTCATTCTAGGGTACTCCATAATTGCAAACAAGGCCATGGATGGATAGAGCATGACTATATGCCCAAATCATCCTTACTTAACATACTCAAAAGAAGCATGGATCTCTCTGAAACAACATGAATACATGGCATAAAAATAACAGCAGGGAAATGACTTAGTGAATCTAAGTCCCTGAAATCAGTAACATCACGAGAGCTACTTTGCATGCTTGTGCTAGTCACCACATTGATCACAAAAATACATGGCATACACCCCTGTAAAGATGGCATGACATAGCCCAAAACACATGTAAAGCTCATACTCATATGCAACACACAATAATCTTGGCAAAAATGACAAATGCTCAAGATCTGCTAAGAATCAGCACCTAACATTTTATAGCACTCTTGCATCAACTATTTGGGCATCTAGATGGACTCAAACAAGCATGACACAATGTAATGAAATGAAGAGCACAATCAGATGAACATTTTCATATATCATGCGCATGAAACAGAGCTACGATGATGAAGTTATGGCATGATGAAGTATGTATGAAAATGTCGCAGATCTGGGACTTAGAGAAAAATTAGACCTCGCAGAAAGTCAACGCGGGATGAGGGCGAGCGGGACGAGGAGATCCAGGACATGGGGAGGTATTTGCTTCGTCTCCCGGTGGATCTGATCCACTCTAGCCCAGATCCGTCTCCGGCGAACATTTCGGCGACTCCGACGAGGGCGCGGAACACGAGGAGAGGCCGGGACCGGAGAGATCAGAGACGGGGCGACCGGATCCGGGGTCGGGGTCGAGGATCCGGCGTTGGACTTCGTTCGCTGGCGATGGCGGTCGTCGATGGGCGCCAAGGCAGCCTCGGGTGGCGGCGCACGTCAGGCAGCGGTGGCGCAGGGACTCCGGTGGACGGCGGCGCTGCAGCGGCAGATCTTGGCTGGCGGGACTGGCGAGGGGTCGCGGGACGAGGAAGAGGGCGGCGCGTGGAGGAGGACCGGAGCGAGCGCAGCTCCGGTGAGGTCGCGCCGGCGAGGCAGCTCCGGTGAACGTTGGCGGCGAGCGGGCAACGGGCGGCGGGATCCGGGCGGCGGCGCGCAGATTCGGGCCCGGGCGGGCCTGCGATGGGCTTCCCCGGGCCGCGCGGTGGTAGGACGGAGGCTGACAGGTGGCGAGCTCCGGTTGGACGCGGACGGCGGCGCGGACATGTCCGTCAGCGGGGAATTTTTGTCCGGCGGCGCGAAGAGGAAGATGTCTAGGGTTTCATCCGCGAAATTTTCGGAGGGACACACACACACACACACACACACACACACACACACATATATATATATATATATAGGTAGAGGGAGGGAGGAATGTCCAAATGAGGTGCGGTTTTCGACCACGTGATCGTGATCGAACGGCCGAGAGGATGGAGGGGGTTTGGATGGGTTTTGGGCCACTTTGGAGGGGTGTTGGGCTGCAACACACACGAGGCCTTTACCGTTCCCCGGTTAACCCTTGGAGTATCAAACGAACTCCAAATGGCACGAAACTTGACAGGCGGTCTACCAGTGGTGTACCAAGGCCGTCTGGAAAACCTTGGTCCAATCTGAGAAAGTTTAACACCCGCACATGAAAAGAGGAAAAAGGGGACGCCGGAGGACGTAGGAGTGTCGGATTGCAAAACGGACAACGGGGAAAATGCTCGGATGCATGAGATGAACACGTATGCAAATGCGATGCACATGATGACATGATATGAAATGCATGACACACAAAGAAATGACAAGGCAACAACAGCGAATAACTGGAAGACACCTGGCGCAACGGTCTCGGGGCGTTACAACACTCCACCACTACGAGAGGATCTCGTCCCGAGATCTAGGATGGCACCGGAGGGAAATGGAAGAGGAAGAGGTAAAACTAAGTTGCTTCTTTGACAAATGAGTGAAACCAATGAACCTTGAGAGGTTGAACAAATTGAAAGAAAGAATGCAACGAAGATGAACAAAGTTGAAAACACTCCGTTAGAAAAGAGAAACAAGGAAGAACAAATTCGAACAACACTCCCGTTGAAAAGAGATGCAAGACTTGATAAGGCGAAAAGCACTTGAGCAGAGGACACCGCACTCCGGATAAAAGGATAAGCACGAAAAGAACATGATCCTCACCATTCGAGATGATGAGAGGAGAGAGCAACAACACAATGACTCCGGAAGAAAATAGAGAATGGAATGGAATGAACGGAGGAGAAAACAATATCTTCTACCTCGAATGAGCTTGAAAGCATCTTTAGGAGAAGGGTCGAATGTAGTTGTTGGAAAAAAAACAAGAACGAAAAAAGTAAGCTTGATATGGACTTATAGAAGACATCTCAAAATTTTGAGGTGACAACTTGCCACTCACGGAAAAAAATTGATTGGGAACTAGAAAAGGGTAGAAATCTTCTTCCACCGAGGTGATAAGGATAAAAATTGGATCATAGATAATCACCACAAAGAGCAACATTCCCAATGGAAGGCTTTAGGTGAAATTAAATACCAAGATAACTCCATGGAAGAAAGTGATGGGTTTCAATACCTCATTCTTGTGAATGAAGAATGATGTATTACCACCTCAAAAGATAAGGGAGAACAATTGCACTCCGGATTACAAGATGAAGAATGCTTGAGCTCCTCTGAAAAGAATCTTGATGAATGCTTCGAGAAGGAATTAAATCTTTGATGAACCATCATGTAGAGCCTCCATGAAGAACTTCGGTAAAAAAAGAATGATCAAACAAAAAGAAAGAGAAGTTGAAAACACAAGGTGAAACCTTGCAATGATTTAGATGCATCTCCGTGCTGATATAATTGCGAGAGCTTGGAACTATTGGAAAAGAAAAAATAAAGCATCTCGAACCGAAAATGTGATATGATGAACCACTCCGAAAAGCAGAAATTGAATTTACTCGATGAAACAAGAATAAGAATTACATTATGCTTATCCTTCACCAATTTAAATTGATGACAAGCAACAGATTTGGCATACTACTTATTCTCGTAGAAAGCATTAATGAGAGATATAGCGCAAACTTGGGAAAATCTTCAACGAACCACCGTAAGAATTGAAAATGAACGTAGCAAAGGCACAATTCACCGGGAAGAATTGGCAAAAACGAATGAAGATACTTGATGGAATTTAGATACAAGGGAACAAAGATATCATGAACTGATTAGAGAGTACTTGAGCGATGCACCGGTAAGATTTAGAGAATGAGAGCTGAAAGCTGAGAATGAATAACCCGAAATGATGGCCTCCAGAGAATTAGACTGAAAAGACTCCTGAACTGCTCCGGATGGGTGAAAAGAATTCTCACAATCAAAGACAATTATGAGAGGATGGCATAAAGCTAGCACCATGAATCTTGAGAGAATGGGTAAGTTTTAAGAGGAACTCTTTTTCGGTCTTCAAATCCGAGAATGGCGACGAGAAACACCACCACAAATTTGTTGAGGCACTCTGGAAAGAAAATTAGAAAGGTTGAACCAACGATGAAAAGAATTTGACAGATCTTGGAGAAATACATATGACTGATGATAATTCATTATTACGTCAACTTGGAAAAGAATTTGAAAATAACTCCGGGAAAATAAGAAGAGTCAGGTAAGATCCTGGGGAAAGACCTGTGGGTTAGGGCCCACTCAAAAGAAACAATGTTGAACGATTTACTTGAGAAGGAGATTGCACCAGTAAGATTTAAATGGCTTGAATGAGATAACAACCTCGAAATAACTTGAACGTATCGAGAATAACAACGTGAATCTTCTGAGATAACTTCGGCACTCCAGAACAAATGAATAGCGAGAATTTTTTTGATTAAGAGGTACACCGGCATGGGAAAACATTTGAAACGAGGAAAGGGATATGATCAACACCAAAAGCTTGAATGAATCCACCGGAGAAGATAAAAGAAACGAAGATTGATGAACTTGAAGCTCCATTAGTATCTTCCTGAGAATCACCGGATAAGAATATTGACGGAAAAGAATGGAGAGACTTCACATCCATAAAAAAGATACTTGATTAAGAAATCTGAGTCCTTGAAGAAACAAGGGTGGGAGGGTGGGAAAACAAAGGAAACTTGGGCAGATGGAACAAACACCGTTGGGAAAACTAAGAGGTGGTCTTGTGAATGTTGACATGATCGGATCCACTTGAAGAGAAACACGCCGGTTGGAAAAAAAATTGGCATGACCATCTCGATGATCGAAAAGGATTAGCATTCCCATAGAAATATGAGAACACCATTTAGGAAAAGGTATGGATTCAACACTTGACATTAAAGCAACTTGAATACCACAACTCAAAACAAAACAAAGGATTGGCTTGCAAAATAAGTCGGAACAAACAAATAAGTTGGAAAGATATTCTAGGAGCTACTAGAATTCCCACTTATAAACTCCCGAAACTTTCTGGTTATGCAATCAGGTGTTGGGGATACAGGGGAAGCTGTCTCACCCAACACTAGCAAATCGTACATCCAGCTGTTATCATCCTTTAACACATAACCAAGAAACCTTCGGAAATCATTTACCTCAACCTTCGAAAAGCATCCGTTATACGAGTTTTGGAAATACTCCCGAACTCCCGCCCTAGTACTGGGTGGCGTCGAGGTTATCTCACCAACAACTGCATGAAGGAGATTTTCGATGTTAGCAAGCTCAGGTATTCCAGAAATGCAACGTTAAAATTGTGACGACAACACCTCGGAGCTCAACTCCCCGGGACACTGCCACAACCCCTAAATGTCAAGAGGCACCAAGAACAATGTTCTCGTCACAAAACCATCGGAACGATTCCAAGATACCCGCGTGATCCTAAATTTTTTAGTGAAATTTGAGAAGAGAAGAGTCAAAACTCTACGTCAGGAGGCCTCACCAGAGCGACGAAGGGACTGAGGAGTAAAAAGAATCCTACTCTCCGATATATATAATCCTATAAGACTCAAAACATTTTTCTAGACTCAACAACGCCAATGATTCGATCAAGCAGGGGGCTCCTAAGTCGGGGAAGGCTCTGATTACCAACTTGTAACACCCACGATGTGGCTATATCTCCCACGTGTCGGAGCACGACTTAGAGGCATAGCCGCATAGTAGGCATGTGGCAAGAGGGGTAATCTTTACACATCCCATGTACTGAATAAGAAAGGAATAAAGAGTTGGCTTACAATTGCCACTTCACATAATACATAAATATAGCATTACATCATCCAGATACAATCAAGGTCCGACCACGGAACCAAATAAAGAAAGACAACCCCAAATGCATAGATCCCCGATCGCCCCAACTGGGCTCCACTACTGATCGAAAGGAAACGAAACAACACAACAAACACGATCTTCATCGAGCTCCCACTTGAGCTCAGTTGCGTCATCTGCACAGGCATCATCGGCACCTGAAACTGTTTGGAAGCATCTGTGAGCCACGAGGACTCAGCAATCTCACACCCTCGCAATCAAGACTATTTAAGCTTATGGGTAGCAAAAGGTAGTGAGGTGGAGCTGCAGCAAGCACTAGCATATATGGTGGCTAACTTACGCAAATGAGAGCGAGAAGAGAAGCAAAGCATGGTCGTGAACTAGAAGTGATCAAGAAGTGATCCTGAAACTACTTACGTTCAAACATAACACAAGAACCGTGTTCACTTCCCGGACTCCGCTGAGAAGAGACCATCACGGCTACACACGCGGTTGATGCATTTTAATTAAGTTAAGTGTCAAGTTCTCTACAACCGGACATTAACAAATTTCCATCTGCCCATAACCGCGGGCACGGCTTTCCAAAGTTCAAAACCCTGGAGGGGTGTCCCAACTTAGCCCATCACAAGCTCTCACGGTCAACGAAGGATATTCCTTCTCCCAGGAAGACCCGATCAGACTCGGAATCCCGGTTACAAGACATTTTGACAATGGTAAAACAAGACCAGCAAAGCTGCCCGATGTGCCGACAAATCCCGATAGGAGTCGCACGTATCTCGTTCTCAGGGCACACTAGATAGGTCAAGCTACGAGTAAAACGAACCCTCGAGTTGCCCCGAGGTGGCCCCACAGGCTGCCCGGTTCAGACCAACACTTAGACAAGCACTGGACCGGGGGGTTAAAATAAAGATGACCCTTGGGTTGGCCGACCCAAGGGAAGGGTAATAGGTTGTTAGGAAAATGTAAAACCAAGGTTGGGCATTGCTGGAGGATTTTTATTCAAAGCAAACTGTCAAGGGGTTCACATAACACCCAACTGCGTAAGGAACGCAAAATCAAGGAACATAACACCGGTATGACGGAAACTAGGGCGGCAAGAGTGGAACAAACACCAGGCATAAGGCCGAGCCTTACACCCTTTACCAAGTATATAGATGCATTAATTAAAATAAGAGATATTATGATATCCCAACAGTAGCCATGTTCCAACATGGAACAAACTCCATCTTCACCTGCAACTAGCAACGCTATAAGAGGGGCTGAGCAAAGCGGTAACATAGCCAAACAACGGTTTGCTAGGAAAGGTGGGTTAGAGGCTAACATGGCAAAATGGGAGGCATGATAAAGCAAGTGGTAGGTATCGCGGCATAGCAATAGAGTGAGCAACTAGCAAGCAAAGATAGAAGTGATTTCGAGGGTATGGTCATCTTGCCTGCAAAGCTCTCCGAGCTGACGAAAGATGGATCCTCGTAAGCGTACTCAACGGGTTCCTCGATCACGTACTCGTCTCCCGGCTCTACCCATGGCAAGAGCACAAGCAAAGGAAACAACAATCAACCATGGTGCAATGCGCAAGCAACATGATGCAAAACATGGCATGATATGAAGGATGTGATATGCAATGCATATGCGTGCTCCGGAAGTAAAAGATTGATCAAGGAATCAACTTGGCAAACCAAGTACGCCACTGGAAAGATGAGTTGATTTCGGTCGAAATCGATATGAAGATCACCGGAATCGGATGCACGGTTTGCAAATGGCACAAAACAATAATGGCACAATTCTGCTATTAACAGCATGATGCCATCTAGAATGCAACAAGAAACTAAGCTACTGCACTCCAACATAGCAACAAAGCATATGGCTGTCATCTACTCAAGATGCTTGACAAAATAACAACACTGAGCTACGGCTAAATCACACAAGAGCAGTTTCAAACAAGCATGGCAAAAGTGCAAAAGATATCAGCTTCACAGACTTAGTGAAAATAACATGCCAGGAATTAACATCAGGAAGCAAAGTTTAGAGCAAGATATCAACATGCTACAGAGTCATATCATAGCAAACAAAGGCATGGCATGAATGTACTCAAAGCATATAGCAAAAGTCCCTTACTGACCATAAGCCAAAAAGGATCATAAGATATGATGGCACCCATGTAAACATAGCAAGTTTCGTTAACAGATTCAGACTTGGCAGAAAAACTGGACATGGCATAAACAGTATTATGAAGGCACGTTTGCGAGCTCGATGCACTCAACACAAGGCATTGCATGACAAACTAAGCGTACTCCCAGCAAGAATACAAGTTCATGAAGCTAACCAAAGAAAGAACAAACTTATAGCATGCATGGATCAACTACAGCAACCTTGGCAAATTGATTAACACGTACACAATCTGCCAGGAACATTTTATAGCAAAAGTAGAGCAATATTGAGTCATTCTAGGGTACTCCATAATTGTAAACAAGGGCATGGATGGATAGATCATGACTATATGCCCAAATCATCCTTATTGAACATACTCAAAAGAAGCATGGATCTGTCTGAAACAACATGAATACATGGCATAAAAATAACAGTAGGGAAATGACTTGGTGAAATTCTAAGTCCCTAAAATCAGCAATATCACGAGAGCTACTGAAAGTGCAACTATCCCTAGGTGGTTTTGGTAATTCATAACAACATATAGCTCATTGAGCTAATGCTATTCCAAGATGATTATTTCAGGAAAGCTCAATGATTGGCATGACATGGATGTGAAAGTGGAACCCTCAAAATGCTAAGGACAAAGGATTGACTCAAGCTCAAAAGCTCAAGACTCTTCATTTTATATTTTAGTGATCCAAGATCACATTGAGTCTTTAGGAAAAGCCAATACTATCATGGAGGGATGAGGTGTTGCTTAATGAGCCTCTTGCTTCATGTGCTTAGTGATATGCTCCAAAACCCTCAACTACTTTCCCCATATCCACATATGACCTAAACCCTAAGCCAAACTCGGTCCTACCGATTCTTCCTATCCGACGCCACCGAGTTTCACTTGTCATAAGCCACTACCAAACCCTAGCAATTCGGTTCTACCGATAGGGATCTCGGTCTCACCGACATGGGATTGCAAACTCTCTGTTTCCCTTTCGTAACTTTTCGGTCTCACCGAAAGAGCGAATCGGTCCCACCGAGATTGCAATGTAAATTCAGTGTTTCCCTTTTGTAACTTTTCGGTCTCACCGAAAGAGCAAATCGGTCCCACCGAGTTTGCCTGACCAACTCTCTGGTTAGCTAATTACCAAATTCGGTCTCACCGAGTTTGTGTAATCGGTCTCACCGAGATTACGTTATGCCCAAACCCTAACCATATCGGTCCTACCGAGTTGCATGTCAGTCCCACCGAAAATCTCTAACGGTCACTAGGTTTACATTTTCGGTCCGACCGAGTTTGTTGATTCGGTCCCACCGAGATTGGAAAACTGTGTGTAACGGTTGGATTTTGTGTGGAGGCTATATATACCCCTCCACCTCCTCTTCATTCGTGGAGAGAGCAATCAGAACACATACACAATTCCAACTCATATGTTCTGAGAGAGAACCACCTACTCATGTGTTGAGACCAAGATATTCCATTCCTACCATATGAATCTTGATCTCTAGCCTTCCCCAAGTTGCTTTCCACTCAAATCTTCTTTCCCCAAAATCCAAATCCTATGAGAGAGAGTTGAGTGTTGGGGAGACTATCATTTGAAGCACAAGAGCAAGGAGTTCATTACCTACACACCATTTGTTACTTCTTGGAGAGTGGTGTCTGCTAGATTGGCTAGGTGTCACTTGGGAGCCTCCGACAAGATTGTGGAGTTGAACCAAGGAGTTTGCAAGGGCAAGGAGATCGCCTACTTCGTGAAGATCTACCGCTAGTGAGGCAAGTCCTTTGTGGGCGATGGCCATGGTGGAATAGACAAGGTTGCTTCTTCGTGGACCCTTTGTGGGTGGTTGCTTCTTCGTGGACCCTTCGTGGGTGGAGCCCTCCGTGGACTCGCGCAAGCGTTACCCTTTGTGGGTGGAGCCCTTCGTGGACTCGCGCAACCGTTACCCTTTGTGGGTTGAAGTCTCCATCAACGTGGATGTAGGATAGCACCACCTATCCGAACCACGGGAAAAACATCTGTGTCTCCAATTGCGTTTGAATTCTCCAAACCCTTCCCTTTACTTTCTTGCAAGTTGCATGCTTTACTTTCCGCTGCCAATATACTCTTTGCATGCTTGCTTGAATTGTGTGATGATTGCTTGACTTGTCCTACAATAGCTAAAATCTGCCAAGAACTAAAATTGGGAAAAGGTTAAGCTTTTATTTGGTCAAGTAGTCTAATCACCCCCCTCTAGACATACTTTCGATCCTACAAGTGGTATCAGAGTTTTGGTCTCCATTTGCTTTGATCTCCATAGATTTTGGTGGTCATAGCCTTGGTTTCACAACCTAGGAGAGTATGGCGTCTAGCGAGGGAAATTATCACCGTAGAGCCCCTTACTTTGATGGTACTAATTTTGCTAGTTGGAAGCATAAAATGAAAATGCATATTCTTGGACATAACCCCGCTGTTTGGGCTATTGTGTGTGTTGGTTTGCAAGGTGAATTCTTTGATGGGAAAGAACCAAACCGTGAAGCTACCGCGGATGAGTTGAAGATGTTGCAATACAATGTTCAAGCTTGTGATATTCTCTTCAACGGATTGTGCCCCGAAGAATTCAACAAAATCAGCCGTCTTGAGAATGCAAAGGAAATTTGGGACACTTTGATTGATATGCACGAAGGTACCGACTCCGTCAAGGAATCCAAGTTGGATGTGCTTCAAAGTCAACTTGACAAATTCAAAATGAAGGATGGTGAAGGTGTCGCTGAAATGTACTCTAGGCTTGCTCTCATCACAAATGAGATTGCCGGCTTAGGAAGCGAAGAGATGACCGATAGATTCATCATCAAGAAGATTCTAAGAGCCTTGGATGGAAAATATGATACCATGTGCACATTGATCCAAATGATGCCCAATTACAAAGATCTCAAGCCAACGGAGGTGATTGGAAGAATTGTTGCTCATGAGATGTCACTTAAGGATAAAGAGGAACTTCACAACAAATTAAGTGGTGCCTACAAAGCCTCATGTGAAGCCCCTACATCATCAAGTGAGAAACAAGACTTCAATAAAGAATTGAGCTTAATGGTGAAGAACTTCAACAAGTTCTACAAGAGTAGAAGCAAAGATAGAAGCTTCAAGTCAAGGTCCTACAATGACAAAAGATCTTCTAGTCGAGAGCGAAACTGCTACAGTTGTGGAAGACCCGGACACTATTCCAATGAGTGTACGGCTCCCTACAAGAGAAGAGAAGATTCTCCAAAAAGAAGAAGCAAAGAATCACCACCAAGAGAGAGAAGGAGTAGAGATGATCGTTATGAACGAAGATACTCACGGAGAAGCAAGGATTCGGAAAGGAAGGAAAAGTCATCAAGGAGCTACACAAAACGAAGACATCAAGCTCATGTTGGTGAATGGGTATCCGGCTCCGACTCCGACAGCCACTCCAAGAGAAGTTATCACTCCGACTCCGAAGATACTCAAGATGAAGGTGTTGCCGGTCTAGCACTTGTGTCAACCAACTCCTACGACATATTTGACTCACCAAATGAAGGAATTGGAAGATGCTTCATGGCCAAAGGTCCTAAGGTAACACACCCCGAGTATGTTGATTTCAATAGTGATGAAGATGATTTGTTAGGTGATGATTTGCTTGTTGACAACTCTAGTGATGAATACTATGATGAAACGTCAATTAATCATGCTAATCAAGATAAAATGAATGACAATGATAAGGAGAAGATTGAGGCTCTAACTAAAGAACTAAACACTCTTAAGTTAGCTCATGAAACTATCTTCGAAGATCATCAAGAACTTTTAAGAGCTCATGAGAAATTACGCTTTGAAAAGCTCAATCTTGAGCAAGAGCATGAGTTCTTAAAAGCAATCAATGATGATCTCCGCAAGAAAAGTTCTTCTTACATTGCCAAGCGTTTACTCTTATCCACTTACATGCCTCAAGTCAAGTCTAGTAACAAGAACAAGAAAGATTCTTCCTCTAGTAGTAACAATGATCATGCTAAATCCAATATTGTTGCTTCTAGTAGTTCTCTTGATTCCACTAATGATTCTCTTAGCCAAGTTACACTTGAGCAAGAAAATAGCTTATTGAAGGGAATTATAGAGAAAGGAGTGTACAAAAGCCTTTCCGGGAGTAAGCAATTCGAGGAAATTGTGCGCAAGCAAGGAATGCACCGGAAGAATCAAGGTGTTGGTTTTGAACGAAAGTTCAATGCCAATGGAGTTGAGTGGGAAGAAGATCAATACCCCAAGACAAAGTTTGTTCCTCAACAAGAGAAGTATGATACTTCTTTCAAGGGGACACAAGCTCAAGATGATCTTCCACCACAAGACTACAAGCAAAAAGGCAAGGACAAGCTTCAAGAGGAAATTGATGCATTTGAAGAGGCTCCTAAGACCTTAGTCAAGTGGATTCCCAAGACTACTTCAAGTTCCACTTCATCAAGTACGACTACAACTCCAAGGATTCCCATCAAGATGGTGTGGATCCAAAAGAAGAAGAACTAGAGAGTTCTTGAGGGTGACTCCGCCAACATACTTCACTCTTATCATTTTGGCAAGAAAAAGTGCAATCAACTTCCACATCTTGCACTAGTTCAAGGAGTCACAAACCCTCTTGTTGGTAAGACAAGGGACAAGGTAACCTAAAAGTTTTCATGGACATCATCTTGTGTGTGCATCACTCTATGTCTATGGATATCCTTGTTTGTTCCTTGTGGGACTAACCCATGTAGGTATTGAAAGTGCAATTCACTCAAATGGATAGCTCCAAGTGATCTACATCAACATTGAGCATCCACATCTTCAACATCTACATGAAGTCATCATCGACAAAACCCAAGGTTAGTTCATCCCTCTAAGGGGGGATATCACATCTAGGGGGAGCTTTACTCTAAGACTTGAGCCAAAGCAACTCTAAAGATGTGAACACAACAATGCTTTATGTAAAAGTGGTAACCCCACTTGAGCTTAAACGATGAGTATGACCTATGATCAAGTGTTCTCACTTGACTCCTAAGTCAATATACTCATATATAGATGACCTTGTCATCGCAAATTGCTTCATAGATGATAGAATTGGTTGTGCATGCCTTGTCACATATTTCATTTGCCATCTTATTGTGTGAGCATGCTGGTTGCATATTTTACTCATTCGAGGACATCCACTTGTTGTTTTGATTGTTTGGTTTTATTTCCTTTTGCCAAGTGGATGGACAAGAATGCCTAAGAACCTCCTCTAGCTATCTATGCTTCTTTCGTCTCAAACTCTATTCATGCTACATCACAAAATTTGATCAAGTAAGATTTGAACCACTCTGTGTGAGGAGCACTCGGAGTCCCCGATTCGTCATAGACTTAAACTTCCAAAACCTCTTTATGATTCTCGGTCTGACCGATACCCCACTTTCGGTCCTACCGAGATCATTAAGTTGATCTAGGTTTTTGATCTCGGTGCAACCGATTTGAACCTTTCGGTCACACCGAGTTTTAGTAACTGCTTGCAGTTATGAATCTCGGTGCCACCGAGTTGTTCCACTCGGTCACACCGACAGGGTCGGGCTATATATAGTCACGGGCAAAAATTTGGAAATTTCTCCGAACCCCTTCGCCCGCGCGATAGCCTGCTCTGCCAACGTGGTCTCCGGATCGTCTCCTCGCTGCCAGCCGCCTCCAGTCGCTGGTCTCCATCGCCGTCAACGGAATTCTACCCCGCCGTTGCCGCCGTAGCGAGTCTCCGCCGAACTAGGGTATGGACTCGATCTTTGTGCTATTCTCCAATCCAATTCTTAGCACATTGTGATCATTATGATTCTTGCCACGATTGAAACACTCCTATCCAGTCAATGCGCTCGTAGATTAGGTTTGATTCGAAAATTTTAGGGTTAGGTTTCCGCCGAAACCATCTCGGACCCACCGAGTTGAAAAACTCGGTCCCACCGATTTGGCTTATGCCATTGCACAAGTGAGACTCGGTCTGACCGAGAATTACTTATCGGTGTGACCGATTATGGAACTTTGTGAAACCCTAGCAGTCTCGGTGCCACCAAACTGTGACTCGGTCCAACCGAGTTCACTAGTTTAGGTTCCAAAACTGCTTCGGTATCACCGAGTTTAAAAACGGTAGATCCGAGATGATTTCAGTGGGAAACTAAAACTAAGTTTTGGATCATTCTTTTGCAAAAATCTCTGCATTTTGTGATGCTCATCCACTCTACCTCATCTATAAACTATTCACAGGGTCAGCAGTCAGAGTTTGCAACATGTCTGATCAGAGTGACAACCAGAACTTGTCAGAGCAGCAAGTGCACATGAGTGAGGGCACTAGTCCCTCAAGCTCTTCAGATGATGGCAGCAGAAGTACTCCTAGCAATTTGCCCAAAGCTGCCACCAGACAGAGGAAAAAGAGAACTTCAGATTCTGAGGATGAAGATTATGTGGCAGAAGAGGAAGCCACATCAAAGAGAGTTGAGCCAGCTCAAGGCATAAAGCCAGGGATGAAAGTCAAAAGGCCAGCAGGTAGGCAGCCTATGTCAAAGGCTAGAGCTTCAACTGAGAAGCCCACACCCAAAGAGCCAGTTGCTGCTGAAGGCAAGAAGAGGAAGGAAAGGGTCAAGAAGACCGTAGCCAGAGTGCTTGGAAAGGCTTCCATCATGGAAGAAGAGGAAGAAGAAGAGGTTGCTGCACCAGCACCTAAAGCACCTAAGCTTATGGGTGATGCTATCAGGACAGGGGCTGCTGCATCCAAGCCCAAAGAAGCACCCAAAGCTGCCTCCAAGCCCAAGTCTGCACCAAAGAGAAATACAAGGAGCATCCCAGCTGCTGAGAAGAACAAGGCCCCAGTGCCTGAAGCTGCAGAAGAAGATGATGAAGATCAAGTACTCAGAAAACTCAAGCCCAAGATCCCAGACCACAACGATGCTCATCCTATGGCTGAGGACATGAAGCTCAGGAGAGACTCAGGGCTCAGAAGTGGAGAGAAGCAGACCCGTATGCTTCAAGGAGGAGGACTGCTGTTGACTACAGATTTCACACCAAGGAACAACAGGACTTCTATGAGACAGTGCTGCTTGATAAGAAGCCAATAGTCTGTGATATGAGATGGGTTAATTGGGAGTACATCAAGGACAATGAAGAACACTACCCTGGAGTGTATGACAGCTTCAATGCTTGTGGAGTTGCAGACTTTGTTGGGAAGAAGCTCACAAAGTGGAACGAGGAGCTCATCATGCAATTCTACTCCACGGCACACTTCTATCCAGATGGTAGGATCACATGGATGTCTGAAGGTACGAGGTACCAATCTACTGTTGCTGAGTGGGCACAGCTCATAAATGCCCCAGAGGAGCATGAGGATGACTTGGATATCTATGCCAAGAAGAAGATGGATCATAACTCAATGTCAAACATGTACAAGGAGATTCCAAATGAAGCACTTGACACTTTCAAATTTGGCTCAGTGCATTATCTTCTGTCAGGGCTGCCAACCATCAATTGGATTTTGAGGCACACTCTCTTGCCCAAGTCAGGTGATCACAAGATGATCAGAGGCCATGCAATCAATTTGCTTCATGTGTTTGATGTACCTCAGAAATTCAAAGTCATGAGCCTCATAGTAGAGACTATCAAGAGGACTGCAGCTGATCAGAAGAGGAGCTGTGGATATGCCCCTCAAATTCAGGAGCTCATTAACTCAAAGATGGACACGGGCATATACTTATTGGACAAGGAACACCTGCCCATCCGTCCAGATTTTGAGGACAATCAAGTTGTGATGACTGAGAATGAGCCATCGTCTGCACAAGCACAAGCAAAGAAGGAGAAGGCAAGGAAGGAGAAAGCTGCCAAGATGCCAACTCAAGAGGAGGCATCTGAGTACTTGAAAACCAAACAAGAGCAGCTTGGTTACCTGATTGCATCCACCCTGCGGGATTGAGAAAGGACTAGCCACCCTAACTCAGAACCAGGCAAGCCTAGAGAGAATCATGGAACAAAAGTTCTATGACTTGGATGTCAAGGTGACAGAGATTCAGACTGCAGTGGAGCAGCTCCAAGATGACATGCAGGAGAGGAGAGGCAGGACTACAACTGATGCCTTTGCCAGAGTGCCACGAGGTCCGAGGTCGTCTGCAGTGCCAGTTGCTGACACCAGAGCCACCACTTTGCACCAGCTACAGCCTCAGTTCCACCAGCTCCAGCATCTACTTCAGCTCCAACTCCAGCGTCTACTTCAGCGTCTACAGAAGCCTTCGTCCTTGGAGTGATCCGGACTCCACCACCACCTGAAGATCAAGCCTGAGCGTCGATCTAGCACTATGCATTTTCTAGGAACTTTTTGGTAACTTGTTGCCAAAGGGGGAGAAAAATGTATAGATCATAGGCTTCGAGAGAGAGAGTGTTGCTTTTTCTCTCTTGCTTTATTTGGTGGTTTTTCGAACTTTGTTTGCTTTTGAGTGCTTGAGATACT
Source organism: Triticum urartu (assembly GCF_003073215.2). Taxonomy (NCBI): domain Eukaryota; kingdom Viridiplantae; phylum Streptophyta; class Magnoliopsida; order Poales; family Poaceae; genus Triticum; species Triticum urartu. The sequence continues at coordinate 218,569,902 of NC_053023.1, read as the reverse complement.
ACGTCATTATCTGTGAGACATTGATGATCATGTGTTTGATCATAAGCTACACTTAATGTTTGCTTAATGCTATTATCTTATCTATCTTATGTGATCATTCACTATTCTTGGTGATGAGTGCATGTATTTCATTCTTATCATTTTAAGCGCTCCACCAAGATGTATGTGACATGGAAGAGTAACCCATGACTCTAACTCCTTGTGCATTTGCAGTCCAAAGCAAATTTTAAATATGCACAAATTTAGGGGGAGCTCTTACTTATCACATACTTCTCAACAACGATATATTTCATTCTTATTATCATTTGTCGAAGCTTTGATCTATATGTTGTCATCAATTACCAAAAAGGGGGAGATTGAAAGTGCAACTATCCCTAGGTGGTTTTGGTAATTCATAACAACATATAGCTCATTGAGCTAATGCTATTCCAAGATGATTATTTCAGGAAAGCTCAATGATTGGCATGGCATGGATGTGAAAGTGGAACCCTCAAAATGCTAAGGACAAAGGATTGGCTCAAGCTCAAAAGCTCAAGACTCTTCATTTTATATTTTAGTGATCCAAGATCACATTGAGTCTTTAGGAAAAGCCAATACTATCAAGGAGGGATGAGGTGTTGCTTAATGAGCCTCTTGCTTCATGTGCTTAGTGATATGCTCCACAACCCTCAACTACTTTCCCATATCCACATATGACCTAAACCCTAAGCCAAACTCGGTCCTACCGATTCTTTCCTATCCGGCGCCACCGAGTTTCACTTGTCATAAGCCACTGCCAAACCCTAGCAATTCGGTTCTACCGATAGGGATCTCGGTCTCACCGAGATGGGATTGCAAACTCTCTGTTTCCCTTTCGTAACTTTTCGGTCTCACCGAAAGAGCGAATCGGTCCCACCGAGATTGCAATGTAAATTCAGTGTTTCCCTTTTGTAACTTTTCGGTCTCACCGAAAGAGCAAATCGGTCCCACCGAGTTTGCCTGACCAACTCTCTGGTTAGCTAATTACCAAATTCGGTCTCACCGAGTTTGTGTAATCGGTCTCACCGAGATTACGTTATGCCCAAACCCTAACCATATCGGTCCTACCGAGTTGCATGTCAGTCCCACCGAAAATCTCTAACGGTCACTAGGTTTACATTTTCGGTCCGACCGAGATCATTGATTCGGTCCCACCGAGATTGGAAAACTGTGTAACGGTTGGATTTTGTGTGGAGGCTATATATACCCCTCCAACTCCTCTTCATTCGACGAGAGAGCCATCAGAACACACACACCATTCCAACTCATATGTTCTGAGAGAGAACCACCTACTCATGTGTTGAGACCAAGACATTCCATTCCTACCATATGAATCTTGATCTCTAGCCTTCCCCAAGTTGCTTTCCACTCAAATCTTCTTTCCACCAAATCCAAATCCTATGAGAGAGAGTTGAGTGTTGGGGAGACTATCACTTGAAGCACAAGAGCAAGGAGTTCATTACCTACACACCATTTGTTACTTCTTGGAGAGTGGTGTCTGCTAGATTGGCTAGGTGTCACTTGGGAGCCTCTGACAAGATTGTGGAGTTGAACCAAGGAGTTTGCAAGGGCAAGGAGATCGCCTACTTCTTGAAGATCTACCGCTAGTGAGGCAAGTCCTTTGTGGGCGATGGCCATGGTGGGATAGACAAGGTTGCTTCTTCGTGGACCCTTTGTGGGTGGTTGCTTCTTCGTGGACCCTTCGTGGGTGGAGCCCTCCGTGGACTCGCGCAAGCGTTACCCTTTGTGGGTGGAGCCCTTCGTGGACTCGCGCAACCGTTACCCTTTGTGGGTTGAAGTCTCCATCAACGTGGATGTAGGATAGCACCACCTATCCGAACCACGGGAAAAACATCTGTGTCTCCAATTGCGTTTGAATTCTCCAAACCCTTCCCTTTACTTTCTTGCAAGTTGCATGCTTTACTTTCCGCTGCCAATATACTCTTTGCATGCTTGCTTGAATTGTGTGATGATTGCTTGACTTGTCCTACAATAGCTAAAATCTGCCAAGAACTAAAATTGGGAAAAGGTTAAGCTTTTATTTGGTCAAGTAGTCTAATCACCCCCTCTCTAGACATACTTTCGATCCTACAGCTACTTTGCATGCTTGTGCTAGTCACCACATTGATCACAAAAATACATGTCACACACCCCTGTAAACATGGCATAGCCCAAAACACATGTAAAGCTCATACTCATATGCAACACACAATAATCATGGAAAAAATGACAAATGCTCAAGATCTGCTAAGAATCAGCACCTAACATTTTATAGTACTCTTGCATCAACTATTCGGGAATCAAGATGGACACAAACAAGCATGCCACAATGGAATGAAATGAACAACACAATCAGATGAACATTTTGATGTATCATGCACATGGAACAAAGCTACGATGATGAAGTTATGGCATGATGAAGTATGCATGAAAACGTCGCAGATCTGCGACTTGGAGAAAAATTAGACCTCGCAGAAAGTCAACGCGGGACGAGGGCGAGCGGGACAAGGAGATTCAGGACGTGGAGAGGTGTTTGCTTCGTCTCCCGGTGGATCTGATCCACTCTAGCCCGGATCCGACTCCGGCAAACGTTCTGGCGACTCCGGCGAGGGCACGGAACACGATGAGAGGCCGGGACCGGAGAGATCAGAGACGGGGTGACCGGATCCGGGGTCGGGGTCCGCGATGGGCTTCCCGGGCCGCGCGGTGGTAGGACGGCGGCTGACAGGTGGCGAGCTCCGGTTGGACGCGGACGGCGGCGCGGACATGTCCGTCGGTGCGAAGAGGAAGATGTCTAGGGTTTCATCCGCGAAATTTTCGAAGGAAGACACACACACACACACACACATATATAGGTAGAGGGAGGTAGGAATGTCCAAATGAGGTGCGGTTTTCGGCCACGCGATCGTGATCGAACGGCCGAGAGGATGGAGGGGGTTTGGATGGGTTTTGGGCCACTTTGGAGGGGTGTTGGGCTGCAACACACACGAGGCCTTTATAGTTCCCCGGTTAACCCTTGGAGTATCAAACGAACTCCAAATGGCACGAAACTTGACAGGCGGTCTACCGGTGGTGTACCAAGGCCGCTTGGCAAACCTCGGTCCAATCCGAGAAAGTTTAACACCCGCACATGAAAAGAGGCAAAAGGGGACGCCGGAGGACGTAGGAGTGTCGGATTGCAAAACGGACAACGGGGAAAATGCTTGGATGCATGAGACGAACAGGGATGCAAATGCGATGCACATGATGACATGATATGAAATGCATGTCACGCAAACAAATGACAAGGCAACAACAGTGAATAACTGGAAGACACCTGGCGCAACGGTCTCGGGGTGTTACACATGCACATCACGTACACACCCTCATGGGCATGGTGCCCCATGCCCACTTTCCCCCCACGCCACTACCTAGCTTACATACTAAGCTACCATGCCCACTCCACATATATATAAGCTAGCCATCCATCCACTCCTCACTCCAACACGCCATATTCATTTGGCCACAAACCATGGCCATACTTGGCCACTAGAGCCCGCCATACGCATGCATATACGAGATCAGATGCCCTTGGCACTGATCTCAGATACTGCTCTAGGAGCACTTTGTACTGCCAGATGTACACCCCACATATATATCCAGACATGCAGGAGTAGGGGGCATTATCTCTCCGGAGAGCCCCGAACCTGGGTAAACCAGTGCGTGCTACTCGCATACCCATCCCCAAATATTTCGACAGCAGTCTTGCCCTCACACTCAAGCCACCATGTGGCATCTGTCGTCTCGCAACCCCCCCGTGAGAATACCACGACATCAAACTTCATCATGGACACCGCATGATTCCTCTACTTCCACACGTTCTGCTGCACCGGCACCTCCGTCAGCTGCCACCTCCAACCATCATACAAGAAAGCAGGCACAACCACCACTATCTGCCAAGAGCACACCTTTTGGGCCTGCACAGAGCTCTTCTTCATCCAAGGCATCAACAGGGCAAACACATGATATTATTTGTCGTCGTTGCAAGGGTGGAGGTCATTATGTGAGAGAATGCCCATCTAAGCGTGTGATGATTGTTACTGAGGATGGTGGGTATGAGTCCGCTAGTGACTATGATGAGGAGGCTTTGGCTCTTATTACAAGTGAAGAACATGGTGGAGATGATTCTGATCATGAGACGCAATACATGGCTGCTGAAGATGCTGACATGTATGAATGTTTAGTTGCTCAACGTGTTTTGAGTGTGCAGGTTACACAAGCTGAGCAAAATCAGAGGCATAATTTGTTCCATACAAAGGGAGTTGTGAAGGAATGTTCTGTTTGCGTCATCATAGATAGAGGGAGTTGCAACAACTTGGCTAGCATGGAGATGGTGGAGAAGCTCTCTCTCACCACAAGACCACATCCACATCCTTACTACATCCAATGGTTCAACAACAGCGACAGGGTTAAGGTAACACGTACTGTTCGTGTGCATTTTAGTATCTCTACATATGGTGATTATGTTGATTGTGATGTGGTACCTATGCAAGCATGTTCCTTATTACTTGGTAGACCATGGCAATTTGATAAAAAATGTGTACATCATGGTAGAAACAATCAGTATACTCTTGTTCATAAGGATAAAAAATATTACTTTGCTTCCTATGACTCCCGATTCCATTTTGAAAGATGATATTAATAGAGCTAATAAAGCAAAATAGGAGAAAAATAAGAGTGAAAATCAGATTGTGGCAAAAGAATTTGAGAAACAAATGAAGCCTTATAATAAACCATCTAGTGTTGCTTCTGAAATTAAATTGAAAAGTGCATGTTTACTTGCCACCAAATCTGATATTGATGATCTAGATTTCAGCAAATCTGTTTGCTATGCTTTTGTGTGCAAAGAGGCATTATTTTCTTTCGAGGATGTACCTTCCTCTTTGCCTCCTGCTACCTGATACGTCCATTTTTCATCATGCTTTTATATCGATATTTATTGCATTATGGGCTGTTATTACACATTATGTCACAATACTTATGCCTATTCTCTCTTATTTTACAAGGTATACATAAAGAGGGAGAATGCCGGTAGCTGGGATTCTGGTCTGGAAAAGGAGCAAATATTAGAGACCTATTCTGCACAGCTCCAAAAGTCTTGAAACTTCATAGAAGTCATTTTTAGAATATATAAAAAATACTAAGCGCAAGAAGTTCACCACGGGGCCACACCCTTCCCATGAGGGTGGGGGGCGCGCCCTACCCCCTGGACGCGCCCCCTACCTCGTGGGCCCCCTTGTGGCCCTCCGATGCCCATCTTCTGCTATATGGAGTCTTCCGATGAGGAAAAAAAATCATAAGCAAGCTTTCCGGACGAGGCGGAACCTTGGTGGAATCAATCTAGGGCTCCGACTGAGCTATTCTGCCGGGGAAACTTCCTTCCGAGAGGGGGAAATAATCGCCATCGTCATCACCAACGATCCTCTCATCGGGAGGGGGTCAATCTCCATCAACATCTTCACCGACACCATCTCCTCTCAAACCCTAGTTCATCTCTTGTATCCAATTCTTGTCTCTAAGTCCGGGATTGGTACCTGTGGGTTGCTAGTAGTGTTAATTACTCCTTGTAGTTGATGCTAGTTGGCTTATTTGGTGGAAGATCATATGTTCAGATCCTATATGCATATTAATACCCCTCTATTTATGAACATGAATATGCTTTGTGAGTAGTTACGTTTGTTCCTAAGGACATGGGAGAAGTCTTGCTATTAGTGGTCATGTGAATTTGGTATTTGTTCGATATTTTGATGAGATGTATGTTGTCTCTCCTCTAGTGGTGTTATGTGAACGTCAACTACATGACACTTCACCATTATTTGGGCCTATAGGAAGGCATTGTGAAGTAATAAGTAGATGATGGGTTGCTAGAGTGACAGAAGCTTAAACCCTAGTTTATGCGTTGCTTCGTAAGGGGCTGATTTGGATCCATATGTTTCATGCTATTGTTAGGTTTACCTTAATACTTTTGTTGTAGTTGCGGATGCTTGCAATAGAGGTTAATCATAAGTGGGATGCTTGTCCAAGTAAGGGCAGTACCCAAGCACCGGTCCTCCCACATACCAAATTATCAAAGTACCGAACGCGAATCATATGATCGTGATGAAACCTAGCTTGACAATAATTCCCATGTGTCCTCGGGAGCGCTTTTCTCTATATAAGAACTTGTCCAGGCTTGTCCTTTGCTACAAAAAGGATTGGGCCACCTTGCTGCACTTTATTTACTTTTGTTACTTGTTGTTCGTTACCAATTATCCTATCACAAAACTATTTGTTACCTATAATTTCAGTGCTTGCGGAGAATACCTTGCTGAAAACCGCTTATCATTTCCTTCTGCTCCTCGTTGGGTTCGACACTCTTACTTATCAAAAGGACTACGATAGATCCCCTATACTTGTGGGTCATCAGACTCTTTTCTGGCACCGTTCCCGGGGAGTGAAGCGCCTTTGGTAGGTGGAATTTGGTAAGGAAAAATTTATATAGTGTGCTGAAATTTACTATCACTTGTTACTATGGAAAGTAATCCTCTGGGGGCTTGCTCGGGGTATCTTCACCCTGACCAGAAGATCAAAGATTTTCTCCTCAACCTACTGAACATACTGAAAATGAAAATGTCTACTTTGAGATTCCTTCGGGTATGATAGAAAAACTGCTAGCTAATCCTTTTGCAGGAGACGGAACAATACATCCTGATGAGCACCTAATAATGTGGATGAAGTTTATGGATTATTTAAGCTTGCAGGTGCGCCCGATGATGTTATTAAGAAGAAGGTCTTCCCTTCATCTTTGAAGGGAGATGCATTGACATGGTATAGGCTATGTGATGATATGGGATCATGGAACTACAAACGATTGAAATTAGATTTTCATCAGAAGTTTTATCCTATGCATCTTGTTCATCGTGATCATTATAAGTGACAGTCTTTTCTTCAGCTTTAATTGGTGCAGCTACTTTTACTTCTATGGGAGGATGATATTTACAGGAGGTGTATAGGTTCCATCAGAAGTTTTACAGGAGGTGTATAGGTTTATAGGTTCTAATCGTGATCGCAATTCCATCAGAAGTTTTAGAGGAGGTGTATAGGTTCTAATATATATAATTTTTGGCCTCGCGAAGGAGAAAGCATCGCTCAAGCTTGGGGGAGGCTTAAATCAATGTTATATTCATGCCCCAATCATGAGCTTCCAAGAAAAATAATTATTCAAAATTTATATGCTCGGCTTTCTGATAGCAATCGCACCATGCTCGATACTTCTTGTGCTGGCTCTTTTATGATGAAGACTATTGAATTCAAATGGAATTTATTGGAAAGAATTAAACACAACTCTGAAGACTGGGACCTCGACGAAGGTAAGGAGTCAGGTATGCCACCTAAGTTTGATTGTGTTAAATCTTTTATGGATACCGATATTTTCCGTAAATTTAGCACTAAATATGGACTTGACTCTGAAATAGTAGCTTCTTTCTGTGAATCTTTTGCTACTCATGTTGATCTCCCTAGGGATAAGTGGTTCAAATATCATCCTCCCATAGAAGTAAAAGTAGATGCACCTATTAAAGTTGAAGAAAAGACTGTCACTTATAATGATCCTATTATTCCTACTGCTTATGTTGAGAAACCACCTTTTCCTGTTAGGATAAAAGATCATGCTAAAGCTTCAACTGTGGTTCGTAAAAGCAATATTAGAACCTATACACCTCCTAAGAAAATTAAAGTTGAACCTAATATTGCTATTGTTAAAGATCTCTTGTCTGATAATATTGATGGGCATGTTATTCATTTCCATGATGAAACTGCTAGAATTGCTAAACCTTGTGCTAAATATAAACATAGACCTATGGTAGGTATGCCTGTTATTTCTGTTAAAATAGGAGATCATTGTTATCATGGCTTATGTGATATGGGTGCCAGTGCCAGTGTTATACCTCATGACTTATACAAAGAAACTATGCATGATATTGCACCTGCCGAGATAGAAGATATTGATGTTACAATTAAACTTTCCAATAGAGATACTATTTCACCAATTGGGATTGTTAGAGATGTTGAAGTCTTGTGTGGGAAAACTAAATATCATGCTGATTTTCTTGTTCTTGGTTCCCCACAAGATAGCTCTTGTCCCATTATATTTGGTAGACCCTTCTTGAACACAGTTAATGCTAAGATAGATTGCGAAAAGGATGTTGTTACTATTGGTTTAGGTGATATGTCTCATGAGTTTAATTTCTCTAAATTTCATAGACAACACCGTGAAGAGGAATTGCCTAGTAAAGATGAAATTATTGGTCTTGCTTCTATTGCCGTGCCTCCTAGTGATCCTTTAGAATAGTATTTGCTAGACCATGAAAATGATATGTTTATGAATGAAAGAAGGGAAATAGATGAAGTATTCTTTAAACAGGAACCCATCCTAAAACACAATTTGCCTGTTGAAATCCTAGGGGATCCTCCTCCACCCAAGGGTGATCCTGTGTTTGAGCTCAAACCGTAACCTGATACTCTTAAATATGCTTATCTTGATGAGAAAAAGATATATCCTATTATTATTAGTGCTAACCTTTCCGAGCATGAAGAAGAGACATTATTGAAAACTCTGAGGATCAGCCCCGCTGCTATTGGATATACTCTCGATGATCTTAAGGGCATTAGTCCCACACTATGTCAACACAAAATAAATTTGGAGAAAGATGCCATACCAGTTCGTGATCACCAACGATGGCTGAATCCTAAAATGAAAGAAGTGGTAAGAAAGGAAATACTAAAGCTCCTTGAGGCAGGTATAATTTATCCCGTTGCTGATAGTCAGTGGGTAAGTCCTGTCCATTGTGTCCCTAAAGAGGGAGGTATTACTGTCGTTCCTAATGATAAAGATGAATTGATTCCGCAAAGAATTATTATAGGTTATAGGATGGTAATTGATTTCCGCAAATTAAATAAGGCTACTAAAAAAGATCATTACCCCTTACCTTTTATTGATCAAATGCTAGAAAGATTATCCAAACATACACATTTTTGCTTTCTAGATGGTTATTTTGGTTTCTCTCAAATACCCGTGTCAGCTGATGATCAATCTAAGACCACTTTTACTTGCCCATTCAGTACTTTTTCTTATAGAAGTATGCCTTTTGGTTTAAGTAATGCACCTGCTACCTTCCAAATATGCATGATGGCTATATTCTCTGACTTTTGTGAAAAGATTTGTGAGGTTTTCATGGACGATTTCTCCGTCTATGGATCCTCTTTTGACGATTGCTTAAGCAACCTTGATCGAGTTTTGCAGAGATGTGAAGAAACTAACCTAGTCTTGAATTGGGAGAAGTGCCACTTTATGGCTAATGAAGGTATTGTCTTGGGGCATAAAGTTTCTGAAAGAGGTATTGAAGTTGATAAAGCTAAAGTTGATGCTATTGAAAAGATGCCATGTCCCAAGGACATCAAAGGTATAAGAAGTTTCCTTGGTCATGCCGGTTTTTATAGGAGGTTCATTAAGGACTTCTCAAAAATTTCTCGACCTCTGACTAATTTATTACAAAAAGATATACCATTTGTGTTTGATGATGATTGCGTAGAAGCATTCGAAATACTCAAGAAAGCATTGATCTCTGCACCTATTGTTCAGCGACCTAATTGGAATTTACCCTTTGAAGTTATGTGTGATGCTAGTGATTATGCTGTAGGTGCTATTCTAGGGCAAAGAGTTGATAAGAAATTAAATGTTATTCAATATGCTAGTAAAACTCTAGACAATGCTCAGAGAAATTATGCTACTACTGAAAAAGAATTCTTAGTAGTTGTATTTGCTTGTGATAAGTTCATACCTTATATTGCTGATTCTAAAGTAACTATTCACACTGATCATGCTGCTATTAAATATCTTATGGAAAATAAAGATGCTAAACCTAGACTTATTAGATGGGTTCTCTTGCTACAAGAATTTGATTTGCATATTATTGATAGAAAGGGAGTTGAGAACCCCGTTGCAGACAACTTGTCTAGGCTAGAGAATGTTCTTGATGACCCACTACCTATTGATGATAGCTTTCCTGATGAACAACTAAATGTCATAAATGCTTCTCATACTACTCCATGGTATGCTGATTATGCTAATTACATTGTTGTTAAATTTATACCACCTAGTTTCACATACCAGCAAAAGAAAAAGTTTTTCTATGATTTAAGACATTACTTCTGGGATGAACCACATCTTTATAAAGAAGGAGTAGATGGTGTTATTAGACGTTGTGTACCTGAGCATGAACAGGAACAGATCCTACGCAAGTGTCACTCCGAAGCTTATGGAGGACACCATGCTGGAGATAGAACTGCACACAAGGTATTGCAATCTGGTTTTTATTGGCCTACTCTCTTCAAGGATGCCCGTAAGTTTGTCTTATCTTGTGATGAATGTGAAAGAATTGGTAATATTAGTAGACGTCAAGAAATGCCTATGAATTATTCACTTGTTATTGAACCATTTGATGTTTGGGGCTTTGATTATATGGGACCTTTTCATGCCTCCAATGGATACACACATATTTTAGTTGCTGTTGATTACGTTACTAAGTGGGTAGAAGCTATTCCAAGTAGTAGTGCTGATCATAACACCTCTATTAAGATGCTTAAAGAAGTTATTTTTCCAAGGTTTGGAGTCCCTAGATATTTAATGACTGATGGTGGTTCACATTTTATTCATGGTGCTTTCCGTAAAATGCTTGCCAAATATGATGTTAATCATATAATTGCATCTCCTTATCACCCACAGTCTAGTGGTCAAGTAGAATTGAGCAATAGAGAACTCAAATAATTTTGCGAAAGACTGTTAATAGATCTAGAAAGAATTGGTCCAAGAAACTTGATGATGCATTATGGGCCTATAGAACTGCATATAAAAATCCTATGGGTATGTCTCCGTATGAAATGGTTTATGGAAAAGCATGTCACTTACCTCTTGAACTAGAACATAAGGCTTATTGGGCTATTAAAGAACTCAATTATGATTTCAGACTTGCCGGTGAGAAGAGGTTATTTGACATTAGCTCACTTGATGAATGGAGAACCCAAGCCTATGAGAATGCCAAATTATTTAAAGAAAAAGTTAAAAGATGGCATGACAAAAGAATACAAAAGCGTGAGTTTAATGTAGGTGATTATGTATTGCTATACAACTCTCATTTAAGATTTTTTGCAGGAAAGCTTCTCTCTAAATGGGAAGGTCCTTACGTTATCCAGGAGGTCTATCGTTCCGGTGCCATAAAAATCAACAATTTTGAAGGCACAAATCCGAAGGTGGTGAACGGTCAAAGAATTAAACATTATATCTCAGGTAATCCTATAAATGTTGAAACCAATGTTACTGAAACCGTAACCCCGGAGGAATACATAAGGGACACTTTCCGGAATGTTTCAGACTCCGAAAAGGAATAGGTATGTGGTACGATAAGTAAACCGACTCCAAAACAGTTCTAATGGCAATTTTATTCCATTTTAACATATTTAGAAAAATAGACAAATAAGAAGCAGTCCAGGAAGGACACGAGGGCTCCACGAGGGTGGAGGGCGCGCCCTACCCCCCTGGGCGCGGCCCCTACCTCGTGGGCACCTCGTGTGCTATCCGAACTCCGTTTTCTTACACGACACGTATTTTGGTCATTAAAAATTCATTATATAACCTCCCGAAGGTTTTGACCACCGTATCACGCAAAAATTTCCTGTCTTTGTTTCGAGCTGTTTTTCCTAACAGATACAGGTCGTCATGTCGTCTTCAAGTGCCCCCAAGGACCAGTTCTTCGAGAAGGTCATCAACCCCTACCTCATGGAAGTGTTGCAACACCCTCAAACCATTGAGATGTGTGAGGGGTTGTTGCACATCTGCGATGTTGAGGGACCAAGGAAGGCCGGAAGCACGAAGGCAAGGCTCGAGGCATTGGAGCAAGAAGTTTTCAAGTGTCAGGAGATGGTGGAGCGTGGACTCGATTCCAATCACATCATGATCACGAATTTCACCAATAACCACAAGATGGACGCCAAGGACATTGGGGAGGCCATCTTCAAGCTTCATGAGAAAATCGAGCACCTCCAAGCCCAGATCTATGACCTGCAAAATCAAAACTGTGAGTCTGAATATAGATTCAAGAGGATGAGTTTGGCTGCAGATTTGAGGTTTCAGGAGACTCGATCATCCTTCTATGATACTAAGCCTATGCCTTGGAAGAAGGACGACAAGCCTAAGCCATCAACAAACCATCACCTTCTTCACCAACAAAGAAGAACTGAGTATCTGGTATGGGCACTCCCCTTGGCAACTGCCAAGCTTGGGGGGGGTGCCCCAGTATCGTATCACCATCACTTCTATCTTTACCATTTTTCTTAGTTCGATCATTTTGGTAATATCTTGATCTAGTAGTATAAAGTTCTTAGTATGATCTAATTGTGGATTTTGCTTTATGATCCTTCTATGTAATCGAGTCTGTGAGCTATATATAATAAAGATTAGTGTTGATTCCAGGGCTTGGTTATCTTGCTATGATCTTGAGGGAATAAAAGAAAACAGAAAGAATAAAAAGGAAATAAAAGATATCATATTGATCTTATGGAGAGTAATGAGCTCACATATAAAAAGTACGATGAATAAAAGTTGTTGAGAGTTGACAAACATAGTTTTGGTCATCGTTGCAATTAATAGGAAGTAATAAAGAAAGAGAGGTCTTCACATATAAATATACTATCTTAGACATCTTTTATGATTGTGAGCACTCATTAAAATATGACATGCTAAAGAGTTGACGTTGGACAAGCAAGACAACGTAATGGGTTATGTTTTCTTACATCTAAGATAAATTATATTGTCATGGATCATCCAACATGATTGAGCTTGCCTTTCTCCCTCATGCTAGCCAAATTCTTTGCACCAAGTAGAGATACTACTTGTGCTTCCAAACACCCTTAAACCAGTTTTGCCATGAGAGTCCACCATACCTACCTATGGATAGAGTAAGATCCTCCAAGTAAGTTGTCATCGGTGCAAGCAATAAAAATTGCTCTCTAAATATGTATGACTTATTAGTGTGGGAGAAAAATAAGCTTTATACGATCGTGTGATATCGAAGAAATAAAAGCGATGGACTGCATAATAAAGGTCCATATCACAAGTGGCAATATAAAGCGACGTTCTTTCGCATTAAGATTTTGTGCATCCATCCATAAAAGCGCATGACAACCTCTGCTTCCCTCTGTGAAGGGCCTATCTTTTAATTTCATCTTCTAGCTTACATAAGAGTCATGGTGATCTTCACCTTTCCTTTTAAATTTTATCTTTTGGCAAGCACAACATGTTGGAAAGATCCTGGTATATATTGCTAATTGAATGTGAGTTTTCATGAACTATTATTGTTGACATTACCCTTGAGGTAGAACGTTGGGAGGCAAAACTATAAGCCCCTATCTTTCTCTGTGTCTGATTAAAACTCCATACCCATAAGTACTGCGTGATTGTTAGCAATTCTGAAAGACTATATGACAGTTGAGTATGTGGACTTGCTGAAAAGCTCTTATATTGACTCTTTCCTATGTTATGATAAATTGCAATTGCTCCAATGACTGAGATTATAGTTTGTTAGTTTTCAATGAAGTTTATGATTCATACTTGAAATTGTGATTGAATTGTTACTCTAGCATCAGAGATCATATGACAAGAATTATATAAGTTGTTGTTCTAAGATTGATCATGATGCCCTCATGTCCGTATTTTATTTTTATCGACACCTCTATCTCTAAACATGTGGACATATTTTTGGATTTCAGCTTTCGCTTGAGGACAAGCGAGGTCTAAGCTTGGGGGAGTTGATACGTCCATTTTGCATCATGCTTTTATATCGATATTTATTGCATTATGGGCTGTTATTACACATTATGTCACAATACTTATGCCTATTCTCTCTTATTTTTACAAGGTTTACATAAAGAGGGAGAATGCCGGCAGCTGGGATTCTGGGCTGGAAAAGGAGCAAATATTAGAGACCTATTCTGCACAACTCCAAAAGACCTGAAACTTCACGGAAGTCATTTTCAGAATATATAAAAAATACCGAGTGCAAGAAGTTCACCAGGGGGGCCACACCCTGCCCACGAGGGTGGGGGGCACGCCCTACCCCCTGGGTGCGCCCCCTACCTCGTGGGCCCCCTTGTGGTCCTCCGATGCCCATCTTCTGCTATATGGAGTCTTTCGATGAGGAAAAAAATCATAAGCAAGCTTTCCGGACGAGACTTCGCCGCCACGAGGCGGAACCTTGGCGGAATCAATCTAGGGCTCCGGCGGAGCTGTTCTACCAGGGAAACTTCCTTCCGGGAGGGGGAAATCATCGCCATCGTCATCACCAATGATCCTCTCATCGGGAGGGGGTCAATCTCCATCAACATCTTCACCAGCAACATCTCCTCTCAAACCCTAGTTCATCTCTTGTATCCAATTCTTGTCTCTAAGTCCGGGATTGGTACCTGTGGGTTGCTAGTAGTGTTAATTACTCCTTGTAGTTGATGCTAGTTGGCTTATTTGGTGGAAGATCATATGTTCAGATCCTATATGCATATTAATACCCCTCTGATTATGAACATGAATATGCTTTGTGAGTAGTTACGTTTGTTCCTGAGGACATGGGAGAAGTCTTGCTATTAGTAGTCATGTGAATTTGGTATTCATTTGATATTTTGATGAGATGTATGTTATCTCTCCTCTAGTGGTGTTATGTGAACGTCGACAACATGACACTTCACCATTAATTGGGCCTAGAGGAATGCATTGGGAAGTAATAAGTAGATGATGGGTTGCTAGAGTGACAGAAGCTTAAACCCTAGTTTATGCGTTGCTTTGTAAGGGGTTGATTTGGATCCATATGTTTCATGCTATGGTTAGGTTTACCTTAATACTTTTGTTGTAGTTGCGGATGCTTGCAATAGAGGTTAATCATAAGTGGTATGCTTGTCCAAGTAAGGGCAGTACCCAAGCACCGGTCCATCCACATACCAAATTATCAAAGTACTGAACGCGAATCATATGATCGTGATGAAACCTAGCTTGACGATAATTCCCATGTGTCCTCGGGAGCGCTTTTCTCTATATAAGAACTTGTCCAGGCTTGTAGTTTGCTACAAAAAGGATTGGGCCACCTTGCTGCACTTTATTTACTTTTGTTACTTGTTGTTCGTTACCAATTATCCTATCACAAAACTATCTATTACCTATAATTTCAGTGCTTGTAGAGAATACCTTGCTGAAAACCGCTTATCATTTCCTTCTGCTCCTCGTTGGGTTTGACACTCTTACTTATCGAAAGGACTACAATAGATCCCCTATACTTGTGGGTCATCACTATCACTAACATTTTGTAGGAGTTCACTGACGTCTTTCCACAAGACGTGCTACCGGGATGACCACCTATTTCGAGGGATTGAGCATCAGATTGACTTAATTCCCGGTGCTTCGCTGCCAAACCGTGCACCATACCATACCAATCCAGAGGAGACGAAGGAGATTATGCGTCAAGTACAGGAGCTGGTCAACAAAGGTTATATATGCGAATCTCTTAGTCCTTGTGTTGTTCCTATTATATTAGTGCCAAAAAAGGATGGTGTCGGCGTCCTGGGAACGGGGGTTCCCAGACTTGCCTGCCTGCGGCCCATGGCGTGGCTCTACCAGCGTCCCTGTATGACCCATCTTCACCAGCAAACACTCAAGACCCTTGCGAGGGCCCAAGCCTCGCGAGGCAGACGACACAAGACCTCCTCGGGGGTGGCCTCACTAGGCTGGCTCGCGAGGGGCAGAGATATCAAGGCGAGGGGCACCTCTTCCAGACGGTCGTGGCGGACGGTGATGATGTCTGGCCGTGTTGACCAAGCTGAACGGGCTCTTCATCGACGACCAGCTCCAGCATCGTATTTTTTTGCATCAAGAGTTTTTGGGTGTCACCAAGACAACACCTCCGTCGACGACTATTGTCGCCGCCTGTAGACTCCCGCTGACGAGCTCCGCGATATTGGCGCAAAGATCGATGATGACCTCCTCCTCAGCACGCTCATCGGTGGGCTCAACGAGGACTTCGGCAACGCCGCGGCGAACCTCAGCCTCATCCCCAACCCGTCCTTCGCTAAGTTTGTTGTGTACCTCCGCTTGGAGGAGCGGAAGATGAAGCAGGTGAAGGCGCATGCCATCCACACCGCTCTCGCCGCCGACACCACCCACGGCGCCTCCAGCCGCCCCGGCAGCATCCCCTCTGCAGCGCCACCCGGCGCCACCGCCGTACCCGGCCACCCAGCAGCCGGGACTGCTCCCGCTGCCCTATGGGCCGCCTGCCCCTCCCGCCTCTCCCGCTGACCGGCGCCGCGGGGGGGGGGGGGGGGGGGGGGGGGCGGTAGGGGCCGCCACGGCGGTCAGCAGCAGCAGCCGCAGGGCGCCGGCCAGCCCCATCAGCAGCAGCAGCAGTAGTTCCAGGTGCCCCTCTGTGAGCCTCCGTCTACAACCCGTGGACCAGTGTCGTTCATGCCTACACCATGCCGGTTCCACGGGCTCCTGCACCAACCCTTCCCGGGCCGCGCCCGCCGGCGCATCATGCATACTACGCCGCTACGCAGCCGTACGGAGGATACCCACTGCCACCGCTGAGCGGCGCCTACGGTCTCCCTACGGCCCCACCGCCACCCTCCCCGGCCCTGCCGCCGGCGCCTTGGGATCCAGCACTCCTCACCGCGCTGCACACTGCACCTATGCCAAATAACTACACTGGAGGCCGTGATTGGTACATGGACACCGGGTCTACGGCTCACATGTTTGCTCATCCTGGTAATCTTGCCTCCATTACTCCCATCACCACCGAGCGTCGCATCATTGTCTGCGACGGTTGCACCCTCCCTATCACACATGTTGGGCACACTTCTTTTCCTTCTAATTCCATGCCTATTACTTTGTCTAACATACTTGTGTCACCTCATCTTATTAAGAACCTTGTTTCTGTTCGTTGTTTAACTCGTGAAAATCCTGTTACTGCTGAATTTGACGAGCTTGGTTTTTGTGTCAAGGACGCTCGA